>NC_079377.1:20530000-20550000 GCF_021018895.1 Seriola aureovittata
CTCGTTCAGCCAAGAGCTTTTCATGCTTTCTGATCAGCCCTCTGCAGGTGTTTGAAAATGTCACTGCTCACTTCAAAGTGTTCTCATACAGCTGGATTGTGGATTTCTGGCACAAAGGAAGACATATAGAGATAATACCCAAGAGTGTGTTCACTGTGGATATGACTATGATGTGGATAGCATTCATGGGAGGCATTCAGGAAATAATAAAGAACCACAGCACAGAAATAACAGTGACAATGCAGTTTTAGGCAAATAGCATTAGAAAAAATATTGTCATCATAACAAAAAGTAATGCTGTCACCTGAGGTGTTATGGGTTTTTTTTGGGTTGTATACAGTATTATCAACACTTGCATCTGCCTGGAATATTATATTAGAGTTGAGACAGCATCAAAAAACTGCATTGTCACAAAAGCGACAGCGGGGCTTTTCTCTTCAGCTCATGAAATGTTGATGTTTTGGACCAGAGATGGTTTGAGCCTAAGGAGTCCTTATACAGCCCATAGTTCTGTTTTATCGTTAGCTGACCTCTCGCAGGCAGAGTCATTATGACAGGACCAAAGGTGGAAGTCAGGTTGGTATAAAGAGCGATAAAGTCCATGTGATGAGGAGCTTGAGCTGAATGGATGGACCCACAAAACACAGGGCTCTCACACAGGATCCGCTCCCCATTTGAAACCAATGGTCCTTGTTGTTTGTCTTACCGCTCGACATTCCCCGACATTAACTGCGTGTTTATTATAGTAACTATGACGACAAAGTCCTCCAACATTAAGAAACTTAACCAATTCTTGTGCCTAAACCTGACTAAGCTATGACTGTTCCATAAGTCTGATCACGTTATTGTAACCGTGACGACAAAGGTCCTATACGCCCGCCACCATAGGGGCGATATTTCAGGAGATGCTTGTATGGGCTGTATCAGAGGGTCGGGGCAAATAACCTATAACTATTGACTTTGTCTCCTCTCCCAATCAATCCAGTGAAATCTGCCTCCTAAAACAAACCTCTGTCCTATATCACACATCAAGTCTTTCTCTCTGCTGAGGGTGAAATGATAGCCACTAAATTATAATAGAAAATATGATAAAACATAAAGTAGACCTTGTCTTCAGTCTCATTTGAATCACATAATAAAACAAAACCTTTCCTCCTCAGGGAGACCATAAAAACGTCCCGCTTTTATTACAAAAGTAGTGTTACGCCATTACGCAACGCATCATTGTCGACTAATTGTGCACATTGGTGCATTGAAGACAGTGATCAGTGTTTTGTATCAGATTTGCCTTCAAATCTGAACAGGTCTCCATTTTCTCCTCACTTTACTGCGTATTATGTTATATATTGATTTACTGGTTTTAATTCAAATGCAAAGATGCGAATAAAGTGATGTGGGTGATCGTTATTAAAAGCTGCTACAGTGCTCTCACTGGAGTGTGTGTGGTTTCAGGTGTGGGTGTGTTTGCGTGTGTCCTCAGTCACACACGCTGCATATGTGCATCTGTTTTCCACTGTGTTTATCCATTATCTCATTTGAGCCACTCATCTCCCTGCTTTTCTATTACAAGCTAATGTAATATAGAGATGTAAAATCACAGAGGACTTTCCACTTGTTATTCATTGCCTTTCAAACACACACACAAACACAAAGAAATGCACATTTAGCATATTACACAATATTTTTATATTAACATCGAGGCAAATAGCAGTTTATGGTTTGAAAAAGATAAATGTAATTACCCACAAATGAAATGCATGTTGACGTGAGGTGGAATCAGCACACCACACTGTTTTCGGGGGGGATTTATGTCCTTAAACTCACTTTACCTCGACTGGGTACACTCATTAAAAGTAGGTCTATCTCTATCACACACAGACACACTCTGACAGAGCAGTGCTATCAGTGTGTTAATGGCAGTGTGTGTTTACCAGGCATCAGCAGTGTTTATAGTGATGAGGGGATCAAAGACGAGGGCTGGATATCACATTATCACAGTCAGGAGATCAAACACACCTCCGGGACACAAACACACACACACACACACACACACACACACACAGTGTACGGGCTACAGTGTGTGTCTAACGAGTGTGTTTTATGAGCTGATCTGGTGGTTGTCTCTATACTAAATTACCCACACACAGACCTTTTACGGCTTTGGCCCCAAGACTGTGTGTGTGTCTGTGTAAATGGGTATTAGTGCATGTTCTGTATGTGTGTGTGTGTGTGTGTGTGTGTGTGTATGTACAGTTTCTACACATACGTATAGCATCATGCACTTGCTTGTGTACACATGTCTGTATGTGTATCTGTGTGTTCGAGGTAGATCCTCAATAGTCCAGAATCAGTCTTTCATAATATTCCTCTTATTTACTATTTTTGTTGGCAAAATTTATCAAAATACAGTCATTTTTCAAACTGCGCACGATAAAGAAGCGGCCCTATAACTTTCAAAAGATAACATATTTCTCAACAGTCAATTTGGAGGAATTCTGTGGAGATATGTTACAGATTTCAGCTTTTAATATATAGATGTTTTAGTCCCAAACCATGCTGCTTTAAAGGGATCTGAGATAGTAATATCAACTGTGCTAAATAGATGTTTTGACATAGAAAAAAATATTTTATTAAACTAGACGAAAGAAACATCAGCTCCTAATGTCTAGGGAAACTGTGGATGAAATCATGTAGTTTATATTTCAAAAGTATTTCAATCTGATCCAGTCGGGGTTTCACAAACTAGTCAATTAATCGATATGAAAATCGCTATTAATCATTATTAGTACAAGTCCTAGACTAAATTCGTTTTGTCACGTTTGTAGTTGGACGTTTTTCAGTTTCCTTAATTAAAAGTTAAAATGCTACTTAAGTGGTAGCATTGAAAAGTTCTGCACAGAACCACTGCTGTGATTGTCCTCATCACTAAGCTACATCCATATATGCAGCGTGTGAACTTTACATAGTTGATCAATTCTAACCATCGGACAGACGTGTTTCATCTGTATAACATACTGTATGTGCAATTTATGGCTGAGACAGGTGAATCTGTGAAAGTACAGACATAATGACAGTCTGTGTTTTCCGTGTCTTTCCATCTCTAGTTGTGTATCAGTGTTTGTGGATGCTTTGCCTTCAGTAAATGAGCTCTTCTCACACAGGGCGCCCTGCAGAGAGACTGTGGAATGTAGAATTGATTTTCTCATTTTGGCAAAATCCGGCGTATTTCAAATAGGCTTTTAAGCATCTGCCCCCGAGACAACAGCTGAAAACCAACCAATGGAGGCACGTTCACTCTCTCTAATGTTGATTAATGTGAGAACTGTGCCTTGAGATATTAATTCCAGAAAGCGGCTTTAGCATTCAGGGAGTGTGAGTGAGTGAGCGAGAGAACAGAGTCAGCGTTTCTTATTGGAATCCAGAAGGTCCCGTTTCATCTTCCATCAAACCGGGACTTCAAATATTAGTGAAGAGCCTCTGAGCCAGAGATAAAAGCCTCATGTTCTTTTCCCTTCTTTTGATTGTTTCATTTAGCTGTTTTTTTGCTGTAAGCTGAGGAGGTTGACAGGTTTAATGTACTGACTAAACAAGCACCGGATCGGACTTTGATTTGCTGTACTGATATGAGGCTGTAGACATTGTAGAGCCAGAAAGCTGGGAAAGAAATGATTGTAGTTCAGTACACAGTCTTGAAGCTATTTGACTTTACTGAGAGCAGGAGAGATGTGAATGACTTTTACAGGAAGCAGCTGAATGCACGGCGGAGGCTTGCACACTGCCCTCCTGTGAAAAACAAGGCCATAGGTCAGCTGAGCAGCAGGTTATAATGACCCATAGTTACGTTTAGTTGCTAGGCCACATCTGGCGGCCGTAGTAATAATGACATCAGCAAAACGAAGACGTTTGATGACGTATATAGAGCGGTAACGTCGGCGTGAGGAGGAAGTTGGGGTGGGTGGATGCTTCAACAAAACACAGAAGTATCACACGATTCCCAGTTATTGTTGTGTTTGTGTTTTGTCCATGACCATTCAACAAAATTAACCACGTTATTATGGTAACCATGACAACTAAGATCATCAAATGTTAAGGAAGTACTTATTTAAACCCAAACCATAAACGTTTCCTAAACCTAACCAAGTACGTCTTGTGCCTAAACCCAACCAAGTCATTTCCATTGCCTATTGTAACCATGGCAACGAATGTCCGGTATACCGCTGCTGGTACAGCCCGTGCGTTTATTATTGTAACCATGACAACAAAGATTGTCTAATGTTAAGGAGGTACCTAATTGAACCCAAACCACAAACTTTTCCTAAACATAACCAAGTAGTGTTTGTGCCTAAACCTAACCAAGTCGTTATTGTAACCATGACAACCAAGGTCCAGTACGTGTACCACCATAGGGTCGTTATTTCAGCAGACTCTCTTGTGGGTTGTATCAGATGCTTGAAAAAAATTGACCTCAGTAACTTTTTGAAAAGTACTAAATGTTAAAAGTTTCATTTTCTTTGAACAAATGTGTTTTGAAAATCAGCCACTTCAGCTATAAATTGCTGAAAATACAGACAAGAAAATCAGTATTCCTTTATCAGATTTGGCCAATCTTTCCACCCCAGTCAGCCGCCCCACAGATCATCCATGGTAGAGCTGCTACAAGTTCTCATTCATTCAAGAGAGGATGAAAAGGCTTGTGATTTACTTTTCCGTTAACCTATTTCATCCTCTTCTATTTCTGGCAGAGTTTTCCTTCATGTCCTAGAATGCCTTTCAACAGCCCCCAGAGAGCAGGTGTGAACTTGCATCTAGCTTTGGTTTGTTTGTGCAGGTGTAGCCCGATATTTAGTATTTGCAGGTGGAGACAGATATTCAGTCATCTGTCAGTGTTGTTAAGGATATGAAGGGTAGATTTATTTCTTCTTTTCAGGAAGAAAAATGCATCTCTGACTCCCTCTGAAGGTGTTTTGTGTGATCGCATCTTTCATGTAGGAGATTTTCTTTCTTTTTTCTGGAGGTAAAATCTGGATTCACTGGGGGCTTCAGAAGTTTTTCCAGAAGAGCCTGTGATATTGCAGGTTTTTAACTTTGGTCCAGAGGAGCCTCAGGGCAGCAGGAGGCGGAGGAGAGTTCACTGCAGCCTGTGAACCTCCGTCAGTCATCTGGTTGGGAGAAAGTGCAGCGTGAGGAAGGAACAGTGCTGAGAGGGAAACCAGCTAAAAACACACTCGCCCTGCAGAGGGTGACGACCCCATGTCCTAACACACACACACACATGTGCGTGCGCACACACACACACACACCGTATCCAACATGCACGGACAGATCCAATATACACCCATAGAGTGCATACATTGCAACATGTGACCACACAGATGCAAACACATGTATCTGTGTGAATATAGTGTATGTGACAGATTTTGTCTGACAGCAATGTCCTCTCCTCTCATCCTCCTTCTCCCTATGATCTTTCTCTGCCCTCTGTGTGTGTGTGTGTGTGTGTGTGTGTGTGTGTGTGTGTGTGTGTGTGTGTGTGTGTGACCATGTGTGTATTTAGTTATGCAATAGTACTTAACATAATTATTAGCTCCAGCTTTAATCAAGACAACAAACAAACAAAAACAACATGAATGAATTAATCGCCGGTCGATGGCCACTTGTGTGTGAGTTCACCAAGGTCACTTTCTACTTAGCCTTTTCATTAGTGCTGTATGTACAATACTCTCTATAATGTACAAGCTAATTGAACCCACTATACACACACCACAATAGAAAACAACATTAGTAATACATTTTAATGAGGTGTTGTGAAATAGTGTCATTAAACAAATCACCAAACAATGTAAATGAATGTATTAGTGTGTTTATTATTATCGTAATATGCAGATGTAAGTGAGTAACCTTCACAACAGCAGTGATTAATGATCTTTGGAAATGAATGCCAGTGTTTTGTTTCTTTTTATCAGTCATTTGCAGCACTAAATAAACGAGTAGATGATGGAGCAGAAGATGATATTGATTAGACTCTAGATTAGATTCTCATCCTCCTCCTCCTCCTCTTCGTCTCCCTGCTTTTCCTTCTCGGCTTTGTTCTCTTCCTCATCATCGTCCCCTCCTCTCTTCAGTGCTGTACCTGCTGGTTGGACAGGCGAGCCTGTCCTCCCCAGACAGCAGACGTGACTCGCTGAAAGCCTGTCAAGTCTTTAAAAGTTCCACTTGTACTTTCTCCTCCTGCTCCTCTCCTCTGCTTCCTATGGGACTCTCCAAAAGTGTGACAGTGTAACAGCTCCTTCCTCCTCCTCCTCCTCCTCCTCCTTGCCTCGTCTCCTGCTGTAATGTTTAATCCTGTCAAAGATGGTGTCTTCTCCTGTCTCCTCCCTGTCTTCTCTCTCCTTCTCCCCGTCTGCTCATCTCCTCCTTGACACAGCGCAGAAGTTTCTTCCCTCTGCTCTTCCTCTTGTCTTTAAAAGGCTGACAGGTTGCAAAGATACACCCCTCCCCTCTCACTCTTCCCCACTCTTCCTCTGCCTCCACTGATGGAGGAAGTCCATCAAACATGACAAGGTGTAAAAATCCTCTTCTCCCTTTCTCTCTCTCATCTTCTCTCCTCTCTCCTCTCCTCCCCTCTCGGTTTGTCGTTTTGTCTTTCCTCCCTCTTTACCCTTTTTCCTCCACTCCACCCCCCCCCCCCCACCCCCCACCCCGTCATCTTCTATCACCTCTGTAGAACGAGGGACTCTTATCAAAGCATGGCAAGGTGTGAAATCCCACATACAATCAGACACTCACACATGCTACCTCCTGTCAGCACGTATTGACCCGTGTTTCATCCAGACACATTTTCTAATCCAAGAAAAAAATAAAAACTCAATATTTAATCAAAGGTTCATCACTGCGTTTCATTGTGCTCAAGTGCAAACTTGAGCACAAACACCACACTGTAGAAATGATGCTAGAAAACATCCAGGTCATGTGACACGCTGTCTGACTACAGTGGAAAGCAAAGATGTTTCAGCTGCTCCGGACGTTGGGCTTTAAATATGTGGATGATGGTGTATGTTCTCTGACCGGCTTTAGTTGCTGCACGGTTTGTTTTGTTTTCATTTTGATCAGAGACAAAGATCATGTGACTCATAACAAGCTGCCATCATGTAACTGGCTTTCTGCCTTTCTGGAGAAAAGAGTCAGAGTTCATTCAGTTTTCGGTTTGTTGGCACAACTTCATTTTTTTATTGAATGTTGATCATTTATATTCTTAAGACTTCAAAACGCACAATCCATATTTAAGGCAAAGCGTTTTTGTTTTTTTTCCGAGATTGTCCTCTTGTAAAAAAAACGATCCCTTAGGTGCAGCGGGTTATTATGACCCATAGTTACGTTTTGACGTTAGGTGACATCTAGCGGCTGTAATAATTATGACATCAGCAAAGGAAGAAGTCCGGTAACGTAGTATAAAGAGCGGCGAAGTCTGCGTCAAGAGGAGGTAGTGGTGGATGGACGGGTCACCAAAACACAGGAATATGACACAGGAGAGCGTTGTTCGATTCCCATGTGAAAGTAGCAGTTCATGTTGTGTCTATTATCCATGGGCGTTCGACAAAGTTAACCATGTCGTTATTATTGTACCCATGACAACAAAGATTGTCTAATGTTGAGGGAGTATTGATTTTAAGCCAAATCACAATGTTTTCCTACACCTAACCAAGCCATGACCATTATTATAGTAACCATGGTAACAACGTAAGTAGGTACGCTGCTCTCGGTATAAACTTCGTGTTTATTATTAGTACAACCAAGATCAGGAGCGCCTGCGGCCGTACGGGCGCTATTTCAGGAGACGCTCCTGTAGGTCATATTAGAGGGTGGGAAAAAAACGACCTATATGGTCGTTCAGGTTGGAGGAGTTGTGGGTTTTTACAGTGCATGAAATATCTTATACCAAACTCAGAGAGGAGACAACATAGAGGAAAAGAGTGAAAGAGCAGTGGTAGTTGCATTCAGAAATTTGAAGTCAAGATTTGCATGAATCAGAATGACGATGTAGGAATGTTCTAGTAAAACAGATAATAATCTTCCTTTCAGAGTGGTGGCAGGCAAAGTACTTTATGAAAAGTGTTCTTGTAAACCAAGCATTTGAGAGCTATGTTGTCAAGGTTGCTAACCGAATAAGTACTGTGCTTTTTGTTGGTTTGCTGTGGCTGTTCACCGAAGCTCATTACAACTGAAACTAAATCAGAAAAGAGGGAAAGAAGGAATTAGAGGAAGAGGAGAACTCATCAGAGGTTTTAATATGCACAAGCAGAGACAAAGAGGATGAAATGACAGTAGATCAAAGGAAAAATACAGATTAAGAAGGAAGGAAAAATGGTTATGTAAAAAAACAGGCAGACATTTAGGGATAGTACAGAGGTAAGATCAGATCCTCCTTGTGTTTTGTCTCCATTTATTGAAAGATATACACAGTTTCTGTGAGTGAACGTAAAAGAAAGAGCGCCCAATTTGAAAATACATTTAATTATCCCTTAATGCTGAATTCCCAGTGTATTTAGACACTTAAGCAATAATCTTCTGCACACACACACACACACATGCAAAGGGAGGGTAGCTAACAAGGATACTGCCAGGTCATGTTCATCCCACATGAGGTTTAGTGAAGGGTGTTAATTGGGTTCATTAAATCACAATTACATGGTGTGTAATTGTGTGTGTGTGTGTGTTGTGTGTGTGTGTGTGTGTGTGTGTGTGTGAATCAAATTGACTGCAAATTTGAGTTAGCTGAAAGTGAACCGTGAAGGGCATGTGAGGTGTAATCCTCCTCAGCCAGTTCAACTGATTTTCACAACAAACCATTGACAACAGTGGAACTCGTCCGTGCGCAATATGTAAAAAACGGGTGCAACATACAGGCTGTGAAATAGCTCTTGATTGTGATTCAGGAGGCCTTTTTAAATTCTGTATAAACGTGTCGTGCTGTCACCTGCTGCTGCATCAATGCAAACCGTCACAGGACATTCAGATAATTATTTTAATTGACCGTCACTGAAAGAACATGAGTCAATAGCAACACAGGCGCAGAGCAGCAGCAGCGGCAGCAGCTTGAGTGTAATGTTCACATAGCAACAGAGAGATCAAATTCTGAAGAAAAGAAAAAGAAAATGACAACGTGCATTTACTCTGGGCCTCTTCGTGTTGTCTGCTGAGCTGAATCTGACAGGAAGAGAACTCGGATATGGGACTAGGTGAAGCAGCGCTGCCTGATGGATGATTTAAACTGTAAAATGTTATTCCACAACAGGAGCAGAGCAGCAGAGCCGACCAAAGTAAAACAGACTGTTTTGACCATTAACATTGATGAGCATGGATATGAATGAGGAATGATTGAGTAACTGTGTATGTCCCAGTTCTCCATGTTCGAATTACTGCAAGCCTGACCGTGTGCAGGCTGTGTTTTTTACTCAAATATTAATGGATGCCACATTAGAGTCCAACAGAAATCCCAATTAATAATTCTGCTTTGCAGGCAAATTGATATTTATATTCATTATTGATAGTTAAATATAATAAATAAAATAAAAATAAAGGAAGAAAAAGAAAAGTTTTTGGGGAAATATTAAAAACACACCATTTCAGAGGAGTGTGGGTGTCTGTGTTTGATTGACAGCAGCTATAGCTCCACAGCAGGGAAACACAGACAGTAATCAAACTTGCACTGCAGCTTAGACGCCATGGGCAGACGTCATGTTGTTAACAGTGGTAGCTGAGGCGCGTAAGGACCACAGCAGCATCAGAACGGACCAAAAAGACATTTGAAGGTAACTCAAAGGAAGTCTGTTTGGTCAAGATGAGACATGTCTTTGTGAGTTATATTACACAGGAAATGATAGCAGGAAAGCTAACTCGGGTTGCTGTTTAAGGTCTGGGGCTCTTGTGTTGTGTAGCTGTGACTGTCTGCCGATGAGAGAACAGTGACGTTAATGGTTTGATTAGATTTGATTGGTTGTCAGAGAGATAACAGCTCTGTGGCTGGTCACTGCAGAGACAAGGGGCACAATTATGAAACGAAGAAACAATTTCTCATTTATTGAATTTTCAGCTGGACTTTTAAGTATTGACTCATCTGGACTGTAACAATGTCACCTGAGTCACTGTTGCAGCGCCTCTGTTTTGTTTGTGTCTGGGAGGCTTCAGTTGCTCCTCTTCGGCTCTCGTGCTTCAGCTCTCTCTCGTTTTGACGAAACCGGACCTGGCAGAAATTTGCATGCGTGTGTGTGTGTGTGTGTGTGTGTGTGTGTGAGTGAGTGAGTGAGTGAGTGAGTGAGAGAGTGAGATATAAGCCCCATGCTGCAACTCAACTGAGGGGAACAAATGACCAATGAACTGGTGCAGACCCACAATGCACTGCACTGTAATGGAAGGCAATAGCATGGATAACTGTTCCCCCATGGAAAATTTGATCATGGCCTTTTCTCTCTCCCTGTTTGATCCCAGCAGCGAGTTCAGGCTCTACAGTGAATCTCAATTACTGACACACACCATAAAGAGAAGGGGAAAAGAAGAAAAGGGAAAAGGGGGGGGGGGGGGTATAGAGAGACAACGATAATGAGGTGATAGGGGAGCCGGAGATATATTTTCTTTTAGTAATGCTACTATAATTATTGAACAGTGTAAACCTAATTAAATAAGTTCAAACCATAGTCACAGTCTAATTGTTAATTCAAGAGGTGAAAATTAAAAATCACTTTACTGAGTTCATTTCAAAAGATTCACCGTCTTTTAACCAGGAAGTGACGAGCTGTGTGTGACGGCGCTTCAGTCAACAGTGAGAGGGACAAAAGCCTCTGTTTCAGTCGGTGACAATGATGATTCAGTACACTCAGTACCTCTAGTGTGTCTTCACCCACAACCTGGTATCTTAACTGCTAATGATTTGTTTTTATTGAATCTAGTAAAGAAATAAGTCTAAAGCAAATGCTCAAATAACAAATAGGTTTTCAGCACTGTACTGACGAGTTTGAAAGATCTACAGCGGCCAGATGGGGTTCTGTCCCTGCACATAAAAATGTAAAATTCCCCCTCCATCCATCCAGTCCATAATACTTGACACAAATTGACAATTACTGTTCCAGTAGGGCTGATGTAAGTCTCCATATTTTGAACACAAATGTCTCAAGTTTTTGTTCAAACTTAATGAGATGACACATTTCAAGGAGCTCCGGCAACTTTTGTTGGTCATTACTATGCTGTTCATTTATATAGCTGCAACATGTTATGTCAGCGTTTCACATTTCAAGTTTTGTGACATTAAAAACTTCCTGAAAAGAAAAAAAAAAAAACACTTTTCTCCTACTCCACCACTTTCTCTAAGCTGGAAACCCTGTATGTTGTGTTTGCTGGTCTGTCAGTCCAGTTAATGCCCAGTACCTGAGCGGCCTTCTGCTCTCCTGATCTAACGCTGCTTTCTGTCGTTCCCTTGTTGTGTTTTCAGAGGAGCAGCTGAAGGAAGAGGATGAGGAAGAGGAGGCGCTGACGGGAAAAGATGAAGAGGAGCGCCGCATCGCCGAGATGGGCCGCCCCATGCTGGGCGACCACGTCAAACTGGAGGTCATCATAGAGGAATCATACGAGTTCAAGGTGAGGCAGGGAGAGTGTTTGTGTATGTGTGGGTCATGTGATAACAGGAATGACAGTTATAGGTCTGATTAGAGGTTAATCAATCCAGCACAGATGGCAGGCGCACGTTTTAGTGTGCAGTGAAAATAAAAATCCCTGCTGTTGTCGGGCAGTGCACTGGCTCCAGTTCCTTTTAATATAGATCCTGGATAGAGGCGAGACAGTCAACACAGTGGCCTCACATCATTAATCACTGGTGGGGCTGTGAACACTGAAACATCAGAGATACAGCACACATCAAGGAAATTCTACAGCTGACGAACAGCAAGACTGGCTTTAAATTGCTCACGTTACTGATGTCCCAAAAGACACAGACAACACAAACACACATCCCTCCCAGTTTACACTCACACACTCACAAACCTCTCTGATACATACAGGAAGTAATTGTTGTGTGTGCGTCCTTTCCCTGCTCTCCCTCTCCCACGCAGACTCTTAATACAAGCGTAGATCTAATTACCATCCATGTTACATTTTGTAGAGTGTGTGTGTGTGTGTGTGTGTGTGTCTGTGTGTGTGTGTGTGTGTGTGTGTGTGTGTGTACTAATGCATGTTCCTTGCTGCTGCTCCACCTACATGCTCACTCTAGACAGACAGTTAATAACACCCAGTAATAGCTCGACACTTGACAGGATGCTATACTTTGTCAAGTAGTTTTGCACATTAAAGTGTGTGTGTGTGTGTGTGTGTGTGTGTGTGTGTGTGTGTGTGTGTGTGTGTGTGTGTGTGTGTGTGTGTGTGTGTGTGTGGAACTGAATCCTATAAGTACTGCCCATTGGCAGGTAGTGGAGTGTAACAGTGTGAGTGTCTGACATAACAGACTGAAGGGGAAAAAAGAAAATAAAAGTTTCCTTTTAAAGGGAATTCAATTCAAACAATAAAAACAAATGGAAAACTGATGAGCAAGTTGTGATTGTGTTTTAGTGACAGGTAAATCGTGCTCGTATGGAAGGAAGTTGAAACAGGCAAAAAAAAAAAAACTATTGGTTTTTTTAGTCTGAAGTCTTTATCAAGCTCTCATCATTATCTGACACCAGTGATGGAATAGATGGTTGTCAGCGGTGACAAATGATGACAAAATGAAACAATCCATATACAGCCCTGGTACTGGTAAAAAAAAATGTGTGTGTGGAGTTTTCTGTACACATTCAAGGTGTGTTCAGTGGCTGAACACGAAACTAATATTTTGCCTCGGTTTGTTCTAATTTGACGGCTGGACCTGTTTTTGCACTCCCTGTTTACTCGCCCTGAACAGCCCAAGCACCCACTCTAGAGACAGTAACTGTAGCTAATTAGCAACGTACAGACTGTGCGCCTGTGTGTTATTGTCACAACTCAGTCTGTGACTTATCTCAGGTGAAGAGTGGGTCTCTAGTGGGTGTTTTCTGTTTGAAGTAGACTTGTAAAGTCGCTGCGAAAATGCTAATTTCTCACTAATTTTCAGCTCACACGGTCACGCCTTCGCCTCAGCTCACGGCGCCCAGGGCCGATTCACAATAATCGTCTTTCCACTGACTTTACATGCGATTGCGCTGCTTTTAAGATTCACTTCACATTTGCTCTAAATACACCTTCAGTCCAGAAGCTCTAATAAGACAGAGACACGGTGAGGAGTGAATCACGAGTTGCTCACTACCTCTCTGTGCTTGTGCTGACGCTGCGGTACAGCAGAGGGAAAGAAGCTGTGAAGAGACATTTTTGACAACTGTATGAGAGTCTCCCTCCCCCTCAAATTGCTGCCATTACTATTCAGTAAATGCATTTGAATGTGTACATGCCCACACCGGCCCATCTGAGTCTAAAGTAAACAACCGAGGGAGGAAATGGAGAAGAGAGCAAAGGAGATAAAAATAACAGCGTAACACAGAATGAGAAAGACGATATGACAAGAATCTACGTACGGTTGAATAAACTCTCCACAGACAATAGTCAGAGTAGAGCCAGTTGTGTGTGTGTGTGTGAGAGTTTGTCCACAGAGTCAGCGAGGCCGTATTTACACCCCTAAGCTCCATTCAACACAATTAGCATCCCAGTTTCCCTCTGAAGTGGAGAGAAAAGGAGAGAGCAATCCCCACCGCTCCACTAATTACAGTGTGATGTGTGTGTGTGCGTGCATCTTTGTATGTGTGTGTGTGTGTAAGCCTGAGTGTTTTAGTGTGTTATCTCAATCTGTCATATTTTCTTTCTTGTGGAGAAAAGAACAAAGGTATAGAAATCCAAGGAATGAAGGCGATGCGGGATGAAAAAAAAGGAAGGATGAGAGGGAGGAAGAATAAAATGGAGGGATGACAGGGCAGTGTGTATATATGAAGTGTTAAATTAAACAATGATGAATTAATGTCACATACATACTGATACTGTGCAGCTGGACATCCAAACCCACAGAGCTCCATTTTCAGTTGATCATAGAGTTTCTAAAGTTTAGATATATTTGTTTAGATATATTTGGTATGTTTAGAATCTAAACACACACACACACACACACGTTTAGAATCTAAACATACCAAATATTTCTGGCTGAATTCTGGGGAATGTATATAAAATGATGCTTAAGTCTTCTAGACTATTTGACTTTGACTGAATATTGCAGCCATAAACACAGAGTCATGGGTTTGAATATTGTACTCAGTCCACGCTGGTATACAGGTATATGTGACACTGAGTGGAATAAGATGATTTATTTTCACCGTCACAGAAGAGGGAAAACTGTGTGAAGGGGTTTTTTGTATTTTTAAAAATGAATATATCATTATCAATTGAAGTGCAATACAACCACAACAAGAGAGTAAAAACAAGCATATGCCTATGTCTCAGAGTGGTTACATAAGTAGTTCTAGTTTTTAGTTTCACATTTCCCCTGACGACTTTAAAACATTTATTCTGAAAGGACAGTGCCAGTTTCCTGTTTTATGCCATAAAGCAATCCAGCAGATTTCTCATGCCAAACAAATGACTAAGTCTCTCAAATGAATGAATTTATGACATAACATGGCATCCTGAATACTGTGGTGTATTCTGGCTGGTGTCTCTAACCATTACCATCCATCTCCATCTGTCCTCTGGCAGAATACAGTGGACAAGCTGATCAAGAAGACCAACCTGGCTCTGCTGGTTGGAACCAACAGCTGGAGAGACCAGTTCATAGAAGCCATCACTGTGAGCGCAGGTAAGGCCAAACGACAGGTGTGTGTGTGTGAGTGCGTGTTTAACTGGAGTCATCGGAAGTGGTTCGAAGACTCCGTTTGTGTGTGTGTGTGTGTGTGTGTGTGTGTGTGTGTGTGAGGGTGTGTGTCATATAAATTCTTGTTAGCTTGAACAGCTGCGCTTTATCTTCTGTTGAGTTCTGTGTGGTTCTGTGTTCTAATGATCAGTATATCTGAAAATATCAAACATCTTATGTTGAATGTGTGTGAATGTGTGGCTGGCTACTCTAACGCTGGAGGAAAATGAAGTGGGCTGATTTCATCGTGCCATGGAGTCAAGTGTGTGTGTGTGTGTGTGTGTGTGTGTGTGTATGTGTGTGTGTGTGTGTGTTCATGATTTTTAATGGTTACTGGAAAAGTGAACTGGCTTGGTTTGATGGTTTGGGCAGACAAACACTGACCAGATGGGAGATTATGTGGAGAGTGATTGTGGGAGCGACTGCGTGTGTGTGTGTTTCAGCCCCCACAAAGTCAAGGGTGTGTGTGTGTGTGTGTGTGTGTGTGTGTGTGTGTGTGTGTGTGTGTGTGCGCCTGTGCATGTGTGTTAATGTGTGACAGACAGGGCTTGAGAAAGATGGGAATATTCAACACTAAAGTCTTGTGAGTGTCAAGATCTTTTATAAGCCAAGATGGTGTTAATGTCCCATGAAGAGGGAGAAAGAGAGGATGCATGTTAAGAGCGAGAGATGAGGAAACCTGGTGTGTGAGAGAGTCCATATATTATGCAAATAGAGACTAATGGAGAGAGAGAGAGAGAGCATGCAGGACTGTGAAACAGTGATGAATAAGAGAGTGAATGCATGAAGAGAAATATAATGCCATACAGTTGAAGAATTTATGTATGAAGTTTTAGCAGGTTGAAAAAGAGAACAAGAGATGGAAAGAATTCATGCAACAAGTAAACTGGTAAAGAGAGTGAGTGGCTGAGAGGAACGAGAGGAAACTGATGAAAGAGAGAGAGGCAAAGTTTTTTTTTTCTGTTTCCCTGCAGAATCTTCACAGCTGATTGGTTACTAGTGGTAACTTGCCCTCTGTAGGCAGGATAATATTACAGCAGTTCATCAGTGGAAAAGGAGGGAGAGAGAGAGAGAGAGAGAGCAACACTTCAGATAACAGGAGGTTCATTGTTGTGGTGTTTCTGCTTCAGAGTTCTCCAGTCGACCCGACAGTAGGGCTGAGCGACATGCAAAAACAAAATCATACAAGCTCACTGAAAAATATAAAAATGTGCAATCTGCATCAAACCATCCTGTTCCCTCGCATCTGGAGAATATGACTTGTAGGCCGGAGCATTTGGATATTGCTATCGGCCATATTGCGATTTTGATAATGTTTTTCGATTAATTGTTCAGTCCAACAGTGACGAGAAGTTTTCCTTGTGAGTCTTTCTCCTTACTCAAGTTACTGTTGATGTCTGAGTCTTAGCTCCAGCTTAGCTGTTTCTGCTGTTCCAGTGTTCATGCTAAGCTAAGCTAACATGCGGCGTTGATCTTCTCATGAAACTCTCTCTGTAGTTTTCAAATTGCACAATACACTATGGGTACATTATATACCTTTAGCTGGAATAGTTTGACAGTGTGAACAGTATTATGTCATTATCATTTACAATACATCTTACTGTCGGTGTGTAATATTCTAGTTGCTGAAACGTGCCCCCCTATCTGCTGCTCTAAGTCCGACACAGATTCATCCCTACAGCTCCTGCCACGCTGCGCGCAGGGCTGCATGTGTGTGGGTGCTGCCAGTGATTATTTCCAGAAAAACTGTACCGTGTTTATTTACCGCAGCTCAGACTGACAGGAGCACATTGAGGATACACTTTCATGAACTGCTTATGCAAGTAGGAAAACTATTAGAGAGGAGCAAATCACTGTTAACACTGTTAATCGGAGCAAAACATTTTGTATTTGTGTAAATGAAAATAGCTCTAGATAATCACTGTGAATTAAAAAAAAAAAATCACCTAATTTGTTGCTGCCATCTTTGAAACTGGGTTTCTGTTCGAGCATTGTTTGTCTACAGACTGCTCAATCACTTCAGCGCCTTCAAATAACTTTATCCTGTGGGTGTGTGTGTGTTTATTTGTGCTTTAGTTAGCCAGCCTGTCAGCCGGCCTTTGTTGGCGAGCTGATGCCATTAATGAAAAGGCCTGTCTTCTCTCTCTTATCTGGGATTAGCTTGTCTAGGCTGACAGACTGCTGTGTGTGTGTGTGTGTGTGTGTGTGTGTGTGTGTGTGTGTGTGTGTGTGTGTGTGTGTGTGTGTGTGTGTGTTGTGTGTGTGTGTGTGTGTGTGTGTGTGTGTGTGGGGTGGGGTGGACACAGTAAAAAGGCAGTGAGTGCAATTTCCACTGAAGAATAAGCTTTTATTATGAGACTCTCTCTCTCTCTCACACACACACACACACACAGCTTCATCACGTTGTATTCACACAGCGATTGAACACAACAGGGTTTCACCATGATTCAAAAACACTTATATATGCCTGCAAAATTATAACAGGTCAACTGCAACACACACACACACACACACACACACACACACACACACACACACACACACACACACACAGAGGAAGTCAACAACCCAAATCAGATTCAAAACCAGATCAAACTGGAGGCTGATTGGTTTTTCAGGGCCTTTAAACCTGAATCTGATTGGATTGCAAGAGCTCAAAGTGTCTGAGATTAGGAGCTGATTGGATGCTTACGGATCAAAGTGGCAGCTGATTGGTCAGACAGACATCCAGCTGTGAAAGAATTGATTTGCCCGCCAGCATCTTTCTCTACACTCTTTGTTTACTGAGAATGTGAAGCAAGCAATAAAGTGCATGCTGAGAGAAGTGTTGATATTTCCTCGTAAACAAATACTACACTATGAAAGCTGGTATATAATGTGCAGGGTAAGTAATTGGGAGTTAACAACAAAGACGGCGTGTGAAGACAGAAGTTTGGTTGGAGCTATAGTCTGAAATCTATTTCATCTGCCATCATTACCACCAGCTCTCGATGTCTGGGTTTTACTACATCGCACCGAGACTCCTTCTCGCCCAGCATGTTTGTAAGTGTTTATTTGGCTGAGTTGATTTGGGAAAAGTTAAAACAATGCCAACTCGTGTGGCACCAAATAACCTTGTTGCAGCGCCTGAAAACACAAAGCAATTTTTTTCTTCCCAAGAGAAACTCTGTTTATTTCTTCACAGTTAAACACAGTTAAAACAAGCAACACTACAAAACTGTTTGATACTGTGTGATGCTCATAGCGAGATGCTTCTTCTTGTCTTGATTGTACACCAAAGAAGAACTGAGGTGTCCAATTGTGCTCAGCTTAAGGAGGGATTGTGGTCATGTTGCAGACTAAGCCTCACTCAGTGTAGAGCTCGATAAGTTCAAATCACCACGACTCAAGTCGTCTTATCTTTCTGAATATACTGTAATCAGCGAAGATAAAATCGTATTAAATGGGTTTAAGTGGGTTTACTGTCGCCCCAACTCTGTCACTTTCACTTTCATTTACTTTATTTCACTCCGGCCCCTTTACTGCACTGCTTCTTTTTCCATTTCTCCCACACTCTCCCTCCATCTGCTCTCCCCCACTTAATTACCAAACACACAAGGGAGGTCGAGGATTAATTACTCCTCCGGTGCAAATGTGTTGAACCCATGATGGAGGGATGAGGAGGAAATGAAGGAGCCCGGCTGTGACACAAGGCCACGCAAGAGTCAGCTCCTCCAGGCTCAGATCTGGTCATTTTTCCGTCATGCATGGATTGATGGATGGCTGGATGGATGGATGAGTGGATGGATGGATGAGTGGATGGATGGATGGATGGATGGAAGGGTGCTGGAGATAAGTGAAGAAGAAGGTTGAAGGTAGAGGGGAAGAAGAGAGATATGGTAAGGTGAGGCTAAGCTAACAGACCGAAGGATGTAAAAACATCTGAAACAGTAATTTAATCTACTGGGAGGAAGGAAAGAAAGAAAGATGTAAGGAAAGAAGAAAGGAAAAAACAGCAGGGAAGAAGAAGAAGAAAGGGAGAAAAACCACATAAGCGAGAGAAAAAAATATGTAAAGTGACATTACACGTATTAGAAAAGACGTTTTGATGGATGGATGAAATCTCGCAACAACACAGATAGAAAATGAGCTGAAATGGTTTGAAAAGCTCTCATTACTGCCTGGAAGGTGGGAAGAGAAAAAATAAAAGGAGGAAGAAAAGAATCTGATGAAGGGAAATTAGTCTCTTAACAAATAAGACAAACAGCTGATAAACTCAGACATCTGTTCCAAGAGCTCTGCTGCCGTTGTTCTGGACACACACTTTTCTTTTTTTTCCTTTTTTACAAACTGAACCCACAAAATGCCACACACACTCTCTCTCTCTTACACACAGACACACACATTCACACACACACTTACACAATGAGCCCAAATGGAGACACGCTTCAACTTGGCAGCTCATCCTCTCAAACACACACTGCTGGTTCGAGGGTTTGAACAAGTCCAGAGCGGCTGTCAGTGATACGGTGGTGGATTTAATACACACTGATAAGCTAGCTGCGTCTAATCTCATCTCTCCCTCCCTCTCTCTCTCTCTCTCTCTCTCTCTCTCTTCCTGGCTCTATCATCCTCCCTCACTCTCTCTTATCTCGTGTTAGATTGGATTCAAGATTAGAATCACTTTAAAGGAGCCTCAAATATTCCTTCATCTTTGACCGGAGACATTTACACTTTCTCATCATCTCCGTCTGAGTTGTCAGATCAAGATCTCCATCGCTGAGAAACCCTCCAGAAAGTATTTCGGCCTCATATGTGGCAAAAAATAAATAATCTGTCGATGTTTATCAGTTCATCAGTTCAATTAGGGGAAGATTTTAGATTTGGCTTCTGCTAAAACGGCAGCCATGAGAGAACGTTTAAGATCCGCATCATAACACCAGATTGGCACTTACACTGACGCACACGCTTGTACACACACACACACACACACACACACACACGCGCGCGCGCGCGCGCACAAAGTGAGACCATGACATTCATCTCAAAGCAAGAGACCTGCATTTAGTCAGCCATTAAAGCCCTCTGAAATGTCAGTGTGCTTGTGTTGTGGGTGTGTGAGGGGGTGTGTGTG
>NC_079377.1:20555000-20805000 GCF_021018895.1 Seriola aureovittata
TACAGGCTTTGGGATGCATACATACATAAATATACATATTTGTATGGGCTAATAGGTTTTATATACTATAATTTTGACATATGTTTTTATTTTATATGTACATATATTTCATATGAGGAAATGCAATATATATATATACATATATTACATTTGTGTATGGGATTGTTTATTGATTACCCTTTCATTAGTGATATCAGTTTACATTCGGCCTCATTTTTCAAACTGCTGTTTTGTTTTTATTCAAGAGACCAGCAGCAGCTCTGGAAGCTAATGAAGCGCCAAATAAATAACAAAGAATATCACGCACACAAACACAAAATGGAGCAAAGACACTAACAATGGCATTTAGAGCGTGACAGAAGGTTGTAGGGGGATGAGGAAGATTAAGAGGGATGAAGCGAGAAAGTCACAGAGAACGTTCAGTTATATAAAGGCTACGTCAGCAAAATGTGAGCAAGGATGAAAAGTTAAAAGATAATTAAACAATTACAGACAACAACAAATTAAGGCACTTTAAACACTTTAAACGCTTTTAGACACTGTCCAATCCTCTATACTGTAAATCCTCACTGGACTACGTTACCATTTTCCCAGTGTGGTTACCCCAGACTGTGGTTTCTCCCATGTGTGCTTGGGGGGGGGGGGCTACGTGATTAACGCCTACACATACAGGGACAGAAAATGAAAAAGGAAGAGACCAAGACTGTGACGAAAGATCTCATATAAACATTAGTGTGAAAGAGAGAGAGAAATGGCTCCATTCAGTCATGACAGACTGTGTGGGCGGGAAGGAGAGCAGCTGAAAGTAAAAAGTGACATTACTCAGGTAGAGTCTTTTTTTATAATTCATTACCGTGTGTGTGTGTGTGTGTGTGTGTGTGTGTGTGTGTGTGTGTGTGTGTGTGTCCAATCGTAATAGCTTAAGAGGCCTTTGCACCCTGCACTGACCTTCCACTGTTCATTTACAGTTGATGGTTTGATTTGTAGTACTCACTCTGAGAACATTTATTTTTAATTACATTAAACAAGGTGCATGACCTCTGAGTAAAGTATTGGCCCTATTAGATAGAGTACATTAATGTTTGTGTTAGCCCATACTAATGCCTGGTAATAACACAACACAGTGTGGATCTGGTTCATGACTTGACGTGTTTAATGACTTAAATATCAGGCTGTCTCGTGTGCTTACAGCAGAGGGCCAGAGCTGCAGCTGCCTGTCTCGTCTTGGGATCATCAAGTTAAGGACAACTGGAGTGTGGAGCTGCTTTTTTTTTTTTTTGCACATGTTTTACTGCTTTATTATCTGTTATGACAGTTTTTGCCAAGGCTGATGCATTCATGCATTCAGTCCCAAATGACATATTTCAAAAGAAAGTAATTTATCCATCACTGAAATTGAAGGGTGCATGTGAGAGAGTGTGTCTCAGTTTGGCTTTTCTAAGCTTCTGATTCCCACATTTTCCTTCCTCTAAATGAAAAAAAAACGAAGGCCAGATTTTCCTTAGGATCTACATCCAATTGATAAAGATGGCTGCCTGTTTCTTTACTGGGACCGGGAATAATACGATATAAAACTTGTCTTTGGACATTCAAACTCCAGTGTTTTTCATGAATGTATTAAGAATTATTTTGCAAGAAAATTGTCTTTAAAAAAAGACGAAGACATAAACAACACCTCAGCAGGATAAACAGTTCCTGAGGTAAAAGGAGGCTCTCCGCACTCAGTTTAGGATGCACACGCTTTTTGTTTGTTTGTGTTTGAGCATTTGGATACAGCAGCTCTTAAAAGGTTAATAGTATGCAGTGACTGAATGATTCGGGTGAAACCAATTAGAGATCATGGTTTTCGATGGGATTTACCAAGTCAGCGTGTTTCATTGAAGCAGCAGGTAGTCTCTTTTATTCATTCATTTTAGTCGTTTATAAATGGAGCAGAACAACAGCCAACTACAGAGAGGGCTGCATAGGCTGATAATGGTGTGTGTGTGTGTGTGTGTGTGTGTGTGTGTGTGTGTGTGTGTGTGTGTGTGTGTGTGTGTGTGTGTGTCGCTTTTAAAAAAGTCATTTGAATTTCCTGTTTCAACTATTTCCCTCTGTTCAACAGACATAGGGTATTAAACACACATGCATGTACACACACACACACACACACATAACCATGCACATGCACAACAAACCCAAACAGTATGTGGTTGGCTGTAGTCCATATCCTGAAGCAGTGATTAGACTTTGATACTGAGATCACACACACACACACATGTACACACACACACACACACACACACACACACACACACACACACCTGCCAGACCGTGGATCAGAGGCGATGTTGAATTGAGTCTTTTTTTTAATCTCTGTAATGATAATGGATTGCACTGTGCACGTCTGTCACTAGACTTAAACTTCTGACCCCGCTGCTGGAGTGAAAGTCAGAGACATTTAATCCTTTGCTCTTCAGGTAATGGACAGAGAACATTAGCTCTTATCTCACAGCAGTGTGAAGCTTATTTTGGCAAAGTCATGCTTAAGCCAAAATGTGTCAGCTTTTAGTCTAAAAGTACCGTTTTTATTTCCATTTAACAATTTGTTTGATGTAATTACCACCTGCTTCGCCTGTGTGAGTCTTCATTACAATATGATACCGCTCTTATTCTAACCTAGTTTGTAAAAGACAGTTTAAACTGATGGTAAAAAAAAAAAAAAGGTATATTAAACATTGAATAACTTTGTCCAGATTCCAGTCACAACATGACTTTTAGCTTGATAACATGTACACAATGGCATTGCTAACTAATGTTCAGCACAGGTGCAATGTTTGACATGTTCGCTGTATCACTTCAGTATGTTAGCATGCTAATATTTAATTAGCACCGATGGGAATGTCATTCGTTTCACAGGGACGCACCATGATTTTCCTCATGATGTATCCGTGGTCGGTCTCCAGCTCGTCTCAGGCTCAAGAAGTGTGATTAGATTAGATAGCTTCCCTTTGGAATTAATGTCCTCGTTAACATACAGCACCTGTTGCTCGGTCAAAGGATATGTTCACTGTTTCAATGTAAGTGATGCAGAACAAAGTCCACAGTCCTCGCTCTGTGTGAAAATGCATTTTAAAGGTCAGCTACAGCTAATATGAGGCTTCAGTAGTCTGAATTAGACAAATCATGAGGGGATCTTCCAAAGTCAGTGTTTTTAGTATGAAATTCCCTCTTTGTGACAGTATTTCCTTGATGGGACATCAGGACAAGAGGGAAAATGACACAAGGTGGGAATTAGGAACTTTAGAGGTTACAGTCAGTCAAATCTGGATCTTTAACTTTAAATTTCTCTGAACGCTTTCTCCCCCCAGGCGAGGATGACGACGACGAGGAGTGCGGGGAGGAGAAGTTGCCGTCGTGTTTCGACTACGTCATGCACTTCCTCACCGTCTTCTGGAAGGTTCTGTTCGCCTTCGTCCCGCCCACAGACTATTGGAACGGCTGGGCCTGTTTCGTCGTCTCCATCTGCATGATCGGGCTGCTCACCGCCGTCATTGGTGAGATGAAAACCGAAAAGAACTGTTTGAAATTTGAACTTAAGTCATATTGAATTTAAGAAAAACATTTTAAGAATTCCAAAACTTTTTTAAAGAACATTTTCAATGACAGGATTCTTCTTTTACAAATCAAAGACATCAATATGTAAAAAGATATTGAGGTTTTTTTTTTAGCATTCATTTTCCTCTCTTATTTTTACAGGGGATCTTGCCTCTCATTTCGGCTGCACAGTGGGATTGAAAGACTCAGTCACAGCAGTAGTATTTGTTGCATTGGGAACCTCTGTACCAGGTAAGTGTGTGTGTGTGTGTGTGCGTGAGCGCATACAATGTATGTTCACCGTATGTTGACTGTATGTATTGTGAGCCGATATTGATCCAACACTTCCGCCATTTTAATTATCCTGCTATTGGACTTTCCGCCAGCTTTAATCAAAGACCTTTCTCCCTCCACTTGTGCCATTTAGCTTCATAAGACCTTTATGAGCATAAAATACCCAGAAGTCTTCACTGTAGGAATAGATTTGCGTTCATCAATGATCACCTTCAGGGCCAATGCTTTGACATTTTCTATTTGCTGCTTCAGTTTTTATTACCAGGAGCTTTATTCCCCTCATTTCTTTCCTCAGCGTCTCCAGTGCAGAATAAAAGAGACAACTTCACAGAGTATATCCCTGCACTGACCATGGTTTCTAAAAGCCTCATAAAAGTAGATGCTTGTTGCTACAACAATCAGGTCAAATAAATGAACGGTAGCTATGATAGAAAATGGAAAGAAGACAAGGGGCTGCAGTGTGCTGACCTGCAAGTGTCCGAGTATCTGTTTAGATACAATACAAACTTTCACAAAGCTGCATCTCACATGTGATGATGTGTTGCCCTACAGAGAAAAACGATTTAATTGTTTTGACTGTGGTTTATGATGAATTACGAGATCTGCCCCCACTTCTTCAATTAGTCAACTAATCCATTCATTTGGGTTTTGGCAAAGTAAGAGATTTTTAGATTTTTATGTTTATTTAATTATGGGGAATGGGCCATTAGTCACTGTTCATTACTAGGAAATGATTGTCACATTTCTGGCATCATGATAATTTTCACAAACTTGCTGTAATAAGCACTAGAGCTGCAGGCAAAGTATAAAACTAGATGGAAGAGATTTACTCTAAATTGATTGAAATAATTGAATAATTAAAACAAATTATATGAGACCTTCTTTAATTGAGGACAACCCTGCAAATGAATTTAGATTTGGTTCATTTTATTTACAGTGAACATCCATAGAAAAAAAATGAGCAAAGATTAAAGGAGTGCGCACGGACTCATGCTGAGGGAGGTTTCGCTGTGACTGACCCAGTGGTTTCCGCTCCCTCCAGTGGGTTTTATATGTGGGAGCCTGTTAGACGGAGCTCTGCGGTCTGCAGACAGCAGCATGGATCATCCTCTAAATGTGAAGAACGACCGATGACTGCAACAGCCAGCTAAATACGTTTTAACCTTGGCCCCAGTCTCCTGCCTCTGCACGCACGCACGCACACACACACACACACACACACACACACACACACACACACACACACACACAGAAGACAACACATGCAGACATTCAGCACATGATTGAATGCTGGATGTACAACATGCAGACATGTAAACAGCTGCAACTTGAATTAATTGAACAAACAGTCCCACACACTCATATACTTGCAACACATTAAAGCTTGAAATAGGTGTCACACACACTTGTGGACACAGACATACGCACACACCTGTACTGTACTGGGGCCACCATGTGTTATTAGCATAGGGCTATTTGTCATGTCAGGCTCAAGTGGTCTCTGTCCTCCCATTTAGGGACCTAAGGGATCAAAGTGATGTATTACATACTATTTTACACACACACACACATGCATGCATACAAACCTACAGTATATGCACACATAATAACCATGTAATATTTGGACACACAAACAAACAGAAATACATGCTCAGTAACAGTTGAATTTATGGACAAATGCATACACACACAGCTGTTTGAAACACAGAAATACACACACACAGATGTACACAATGTGTAGACTTGCAGAATGGAAACAAAGTGATTCAGCCTTTCAGAGGTTCTCAGCCTTATTAACAGAACCTCCTGTGGCCCACACACTCACACAAAGAAACAGACCTCCAGATCCGTGGCTATTAGAGTTAATAAAACCCATCCTGTGTTGTGGTTCCATGATGATTAACCTCGTTTATCACAGTTAGCCAGCCTAACACATGCACACACACACACACACACACACACACACGTGCACGGAGATGGAAAGAAAACAGTGGAGCTGTAAATTGAATCAGAGCCACAAGGAACTGAAATGTGTTGTTTCTTTGAGATTCACCTCAGTTGTATGACTCGAATGTATATTTAAAGTGTGGTGTGTATCATTTCATGTCGAACTTACAAAGTCAAGAATGACATTTAAACTGAGAGCGGCACCATGGGACTCTGTTGACATAAGCAGCTTGTCGTGACTCAGGACTGGGAGGTCTCAAATGCACGACTCAGATACACAGACAAAAGTTCAAAATAGTTCACCTGTACAAAAACAGACAGAAGCAGTCAGGGACAGAGTGAGGGCACGGGGGGCCGGAAAACCAGGCAAAACCCAGGTGTCAAACACAGGTTAGATAAGCAGGGATGGATAGCTACAGCATGGAAGGCACGGTAGATACTCTTGCAGAGAATGGGTGGGAATGGGGCCAGTATATATACAAGGAACTGATTAGTGCCGGGGTTACTGCAGGGCACGGGGGAGTGGCAGGGTCTGAAATGACAAGAGAGTTAGTAAAATGGCAAAGACAGGCAGAGAATGAATGAACGCATGAATGAACAGTGACACAGCTATATAAGGAAGGTAATAGCACTGTGTACTGTAAGGCATCTACAGACCATTTATTACTACAATGTTTTATAATTAGGATATCATGTATATGAGAGCATATTTGACCTTTTTAAATTGTGTTGTGACAAAATTGCCTCTAAATGTCCAGGATATTAAGGTCATTAGGAGACATTAAAGTCTTAAGAAGACAAAAATTGAACTCGTTTGAGTCCGCAAACATCCTGCCACAAATCGTTCGGCTGATCCACAGATAATTGGGAGGCGATGGTAGAGATGAACAGGAGGATTATCTGTGGAAATCTTTTTCGGTGATAAGGACACATTTTATGACTCGGAAAGAAAACACAACTAACAAAAAAAATATATATATATTTGGTTCAGAATTATAATATTGGCCAACCGCCTGATTTCTGGTTTTATTGATTCACATTCATTTCTTTTCACCATCTCAAATGATCAGGAAGAACCACGTCAGTCGTCCAACTCTTTGAAAAGTCCTGCTGTTAGATTTATTTTTTAAAATGTCCCAAGATGATAAAGCGTAACTATTTTTGTGACCTATTGACTCGCGCCACTGTCTGCTTATAATTTCCCCTCTGACCAAATGTTCCTCACCAAGTAAAAAATGTCTAGATGCAGAAGGATTGCCAGATTGCCGTGAGCACATGAGTGCTCCGCAACAAGTCCTTCCATTTCAAGAGGCGACGGGAAGAAGGGAGCTTGAAGGAGAGGTAGAGGGAGAGCATGCAGGAGAGAGAGGAAGGATGAGACGGAAAAGACTGTTTGATTGACAGAAAGGAAAAAGAAAGGGCAGAAACCTCTCCAGGGAGGCACACTCTCACAGAAGGAGCTGCAGAGTGGAACCTGTTTCTCACATGTGTACGCACACACACACACACACACACACACACACACACAAAGGAATACACACATGCTGCTACCAAACATGCGAGCAACCACGCACTCACCCACTCAATCAGCCACACAAACACTCAAAGATCAATTGATGTACACACATGCCTTTGCCAGCTGGTGGAGGCATGGCATCAGATTGGACCCAGGTGGCATTGTACACTAACACACAGACACAGTGTTCATGTATGCACTGTACACAGAAACACACACACACACACACAGGCAGACAAGCACCACATAAATAGAGCCTCGTTACACACACGTGCATTCAGTGAAGCCCAGCAGGCCTCTCCTTGAAGCTTTAAGGTGTATGGGGAGATTTATCTTTCCTTGGCCCGTTGCCTCGTCCACCCTCCTCTCTCCCCTCCTCAGTCCTCTTCCGGTCGTCCCATTGTCCCTATTTTCCATCACCAATTTGGCTGCCACAGAAAAACCCCTTCCTCCTCTTTTCTCATTCACTTCCTCAGTTTTTTATTTCCTCTTGCCGTCTCTGCCACATAAAAGCAAGAGGACATGAATCACTAAGGAAGAGAATACGGCCAGTAAATTAGTGAGAGCACATACGACTAACTGACCATTTGACGATTTGCTCACTCTTTGTGCTCTCAAGGAAAGAGCCTATTGTTGAGATTTGGCCGAGAGTTCAAAGCTGCTTTTAGTACGGCAAGGAAAGCTATCCCTTTGGAGCTGCCATTGTTTGGCAGACATGAAACGGGAGGGGGAAATTTTTGGGACTAAGCATCGCAGCACTGATTAGTTGTCAGGCCAAGATTTGTTTGCCCCTGCAAAGTAAGATTCAGCCTTGTAATTTATTGATCTTGGTCCAAATCTGGCCCGTGTTGGCTGCCAGCGACGGAACACTGTAACAGGATTAAAGATTGTGGTTTCTAATTTAAGGTTTCCTGTCTAAATGTGGAAAACTGGATTTGCACGGTGTTCTGTATTAATAATTATAAGTGTTGTGCATCTATCAAGAGCGTCCTTCCCTGTCACTGTGGTCTTGTGTAACTCACAAATGACTGTTGTGAGTTAACACACAAGAATAAATCTGTAGATTTTGCAGGGTCTATTTGGAAGACTAGATTCCTCTCAGATTATTTCCCATAATTCTCCTGGTGGACATTTACAGCAAGAAAACTGTTTCAAAACCATGTATGAAGACAATATGGAGACGGATTACTTTCCCCAAAACAGAAGTGTGAGACACAGTAATACTCACACCCTGTTTCATTTTTATGTTGAAAACCTTTTTAAAAATCACTCAAACAATCACATATCCCTGGTGTACCTCTGTTAGATTCTTGAATAGAATGATCTATAACTAATACTATTAGACAGCAACACAGTTAATAATAATAATAATAATAAAAATGATCTGATCTCTCTCCCTCCTCTCTCCATTCAGATACCTTTGCCAGTAAGGTAGCTGCCATCCAGGATCAGTATGCCGACGCCTCCATTGGTAATGTGACAGGCTCGAACGCTGTCAACGTTTTCCTGGGCATCGGGGTGAGTACCAGCTCATCTAGAGAGTGATTGACTGGTTCATTGCTAATGTAAATGCAGCGCTGCTTGTCATGCTGCCATGGCAGTAATTACTATCATGTATTTGTAGAAATGGATATGTTACTGTATGAGTGGTGTCTTTAATGCTGCGTGATGCTGCTGC
The DNA here is from genome assembly GCF_021018895.1 of Seriola aureovittata. Taxonomy (NCBI): domain Eukaryota; kingdom Metazoa; phylum Chordata; class Actinopteri; order Carangiformes; family Carangidae; genus Seriola; species Seriola aureovittata. The sequence continues at coordinate 20,564,012 of NC_079377.1, forward strand.
TTTGAGATATTATTACAAAGATATGTGGGATTGAAGAAGCGCAGCCATCTGTCTCTTACAATGACGTCCATGTTTTTCTGGTGTGGTCTCAGCTGTTGTAAACAGTCACTACATGTCATGTTATTCAATTTGACTGTGATGATGATTGACAGGTGGCGTGGTCCATCGCTGCCATCTACCACCAGAGCAGGGGGGATGAGTTCAGGGTGGACCCTGGCACGCTGGCCTTCTCCGTCACCCTCTTCACCATCTTTGCCTTCGTCTGCGTCGCCGTGCTGATGTACCGACGGCGGCCAGAGATCGGCGGAGAACTGGGCGGGCCCCGGACTGCGAAGGTCCTGACCACCATGCTGTTTGTCAGCCTGTGGCTCCTCTACATCCTCTTCTCCTCACTGGAGGCCTACTGCCACATCCAGGGCTTCTAAGGTGACAGGAGGTAACGAAGGGAAGGGTGGGACAGAAGGAGAACATGGAGGAAGAAAACCAAGGGGGAGGTGGGTGAATGGATGGATTTGGAAGTTAAGGCTCTCTCATTGATCTATCACTCCCTCCCTTTACGCAATAGATTGATTGACGGATGAATGGATGGATGTACAGATGAAGAAATGGAGGACGCGTTAAAGCATCTTAAAACAGAACAGGAAGAAGTACGAATACACGGAAGGACGACAGCAAACAGGAGAATCACAGGAGCTAGAGAAATGGCTCAGAAGATGGAAAAATGGTGGACAAACGAATAAACTATGGAATTAATTTTTTTTTTCTCGACCTATAAATCCAAACCAATCAAGCTGTCTTAAACCCTCCCCTGTTTTAAATACATAAATCTAATCCCCAAAGTCGCAAACACAGAAATAAACACACACAGTTTCCCAGTTTGTTCAACCATACACAAGTCAACATGAGAAGCAAGATATTAAACCAGACACACACACCGTTCACAGCTGCTAATAGAAACAGCATCTCCCATTAATCCCCTTCCAGTTGGAGCAGCGCTACACCCGCGTCCAGCGACAGTAACAGGCTCACGTTAGACAGAAGGAGACAGTAACTGTATCAGTATGTACATGCATGACCAGACGATACTGAAAACACAATCAGAAGAAGCCGGACATATTGCCACAACTGTTTAATGACAACAAACTGTGCGAGTGCTGGTGTGTGACTGTGTGTTTCTGTGCTTGTGTGTTGTGGGAAGATGGTCAAGTACTGTGAAAAACAAAAAAGAAAAAGACGCCTCTCGTTTTGCCGTCTCTGCGTGAGACGGGATACGCTTTCGTATTTCGAGGTCTTTTCGACCCTCGCTCTCCCGGCCTGTAGAAATGCTGAGTAAGACTCTTTTGTGGGAGGGCAGCGATCGATTGAAGTGAACGGTTTTGAACTGAGGTTAGAAATGTAAATACAAAGAGCTGAACGTACATTACAGCTCCACTATTTTCCTTCTGAATGTCTTGGTTACGCCATGCGCTCCTGAACAGGCCCTCTTTCTGTTGCTTTATACTGTAGATGTAAATGATTTTAAGGTTTAATTTGAATCGAGAAAAGGGGTTAGTGTGCTTTTACCTTTAATAAGGCCGCGTCTGAGAGGACAACATGGCCGCTCTACCGTTTAAAACTGTTAGAGAGAACTATTATCATTGCATAACTTTCTAGGTAACTCTTACGTGTGTTTGTGTTTTCTTTTTTTTAACCGTGGAATTCTGTTACCTGGTTTTCCACCGATGAGATTGCCATCGCCATGTGTCAATCATAGCATTGCAATAGACTTTGAAAAAACCGTAGGTACCGCCCTCAGTGAAACCTCATGTCTGTCAACTGCCTCTCTCTCTCATCGTTTATCTCACTTTGATGATGCCGCTTTACCAGTTGGTTCACTCGACAGCTTCGGCCATTATCCCTGTGTGTCTTAAGCAACCCCTTCCCCCCCACCATCACCACCCCTTCTGGCTGGTCAGTGGACCAATCAAAATCCTCAAGGGCTTTGTAAGAAACAACCACTAATCCCTAACCCTGACCCTTGATTTATGATTCTTCACATAGATTGGTCCTTAGGGGGCTATTTAACAGGGATTTCCTCATACTTCACCTGCTTAGTTGTTAGGACTTTGCTTCAGTGTGGCTTTAAAAGAAAAAAAAACAAAAACAAGACTACGTGAAATAAAAGTTAAAACAGGTTCATATAATAGAGTTACCCAAATATTGGAAAAGCAAACAAGGCTTCAACCTTTGTTGGTCGGAGTTTCTCCCAGTTGGTTACAAAGACTGCTTTTGAATTGCAGTCAGCCTTATTCCAAATTAAATCATATACGCTATGGTTCTTTTCCCAGGCCACCTCCACTCATTGCTATGCTTAAACATGCAAGCCTTCAGTCATGTGGATCATGAAGGCCTTAGCCCAAAGGAAGCAATGAACATCTGACTTCATATTATGCCTTTATTCAAGGGCATGTGTTTTCTCTCGAGTAAAGACTCGTAATCTGCACGATTCACTGCTTCACGCCGGCCTTGGAACCCGACTTTTACTTCAGCAGCCAGTTTTCACTCTTATCGTGACAGCCATCTGACGAAGGAACGGTTTAAAAGCGTTTGTTGTTGGTGGGGAAGTAGTTTTACTAACAGATAGGGGCAAATACCGTTGTACTACAGAAGCTCTGTGGGGACATCTAGTATAGGGTACATCTAATCTGTGCCAGCCAGACTCTGTTTATCAAGCTCACAGAGGTTTGGAGACAATTTTCAACCTGAAATCCTTTATACAAGCTATTCAATTGGCTGTATGTCGGAAAACACCCACCCCCAGAAACTACACCTCTGGGACCTGTCTTGCCAAGTGAGCTCAACCACTGTAAGTTGGGCTCTCTGGGTCATCTGGCTTCTCTGAGCCTCTTCTTATCCAGCTATGAGCAAGTTCATTGCAAATTTGCAACATCACTTGCCTTTTTATGGTAGGGTAATTTTGTCCATGTTGGGAGTCTGTAGAAAGAATGAGCCTATTATCAGCTCATTATTTCAGTGAGCTAATTAGCATCATCTATGAGCCCAGTGAGCTGATGCTAATTAGCTGCGCAGCCATGGTGAGCTGCTCTGGTGAAAAGTTAATCATCTTTGTGATAGCAGAAAGCCGGGGTTCAGCCCAAAGTGAAACTCAGTTTATGATACAGGCCCACACGGGTTCTACAAATAAATCCTCTGTAGAGTCATTTTACTGTTTGAGGTGTTGTTCGCCCTCTTCTAAATGAATTTTGAGCTTGAATGTTACGAAAGGTTTATGCAAATGATAGGATAAAGGTCTGGCTGGATTTGTTCCCACCCAAAAAATGTTTTTTGAAAATACTAGATGTGCTGTTTTCGGGACACTAGCTACTAAAGAACTCAAGCAAAAGCCAAGCATCACTGAAAACCCTTGTCAAGTACTAGGCTAGCTAGCAAACATGTAGCCTACCAATACCTGCTTTCGGAAGCATTAACACGACCAACACTAGAATACGCAACTTTCAGATTACATTAAACTGCAATAACACACAGCAGACTGACAAACTGACACTATCAGACACTAACTGCTGGGAATCTTTTTTCATGATTCAGTCATCAACAGACAAAAAAATATATCCTGAAAAATGAACAACGTTAAAGTGTCCCAAGAGCCTGTCCTGACACATGCGTAGAGTATATATCTTCAAGCTTATCTTGACTGTCAGAGAGGTTTACACTTCAGACTGTTAACTATTTTACTCATTCAGCCAAAACCACAACATACAACAAAACTTACTGTATACGTAGGCATAAAAGTCCGTAGTTTGTTAAATGGCACTATACTGTATGCATCGGAATTGGCCAGAATTTTCCTGCTGATGTTGTGTTTTTTTACTTGATGTATAATATAATAAGTAGTATTTTAAATGTCATCTGTAAAGTACGTAGTCTGGGTTTAGACGTAATCCATTTAAAACTTGGCAACAATCTTGTCACAGACAGCTTTCAACCCCTGTGAGAGAGTAGAGCTGAGCAGAGCCCTGGATTGGATGAGTTTGGCAAGTCCAGAGTATCTTGAAGATAACTATGTAAAATTCAAACTCATCAAATGACGCGCTTGAAGTAGAAAACCGCCCCATTATGGCTGATAAAGTTTCAGCGGGTGACAACCAGCAACATGGCTTGCTTACTGAAATGTGACCAAACTGCACCAACGTTGGAACATTTTTGGAACAACTCTGTATAAACTCTAAAATTAAATCCCTTGTCCATAAAATAAATGATAATATGAGGCGTCAGATTACTCGCATTTGCCAAACTCTGCACAATGTCCGGCTCTCCATTAGAGTAGCTGTTCTCATGTGAAGGCCTTGGAGTGGCAGTTTACCCCTGTTTTGCCAAAGGGAAATCTTTCTAACAGAAACTTAAATATTTGCAGTCCAACCTGTAAAGGGTTTTATAACCAATGGATCTTTCTTAAAACACCAAATATTATTCATATTTCATTTCCACTCTGAAAAGAGACAAAAGACACCTTGATGTTGTTTTAACTCTAACCAGAATCTTTCTATTTAAATTTGTATGCATTTGTCTCTTCACTGGCATGGAGCTGAAGGTTTATACACTGTAAAAAAAAAAAAAAAGTTATGCTAGCTTGCGCAAAAAAAAAAAAAAGAAGTAACATTGTAGAAGCTGTTTGCATCACTTTTTGAGTAACTCCAACAGGGTATAAGTTATCTTTGATATAGATAAATCAAGTTGGATTTACTTAAAATCTGCCTAATTGGTCAGAGTGAACTAGATTAAAAGCTTGCAGTAATGTAGTTGTTTGCATTAAGTTAGCTTGCTGCACAAATTTTCCAGAGGCTAACATTTTTCATTTATGGGAAGTTAGTTCTTTTGCTACACCAGCTTCGATGCACCGCCTCTCTCTGTGTATCTACCTTGACTTAAAAGACTGACGTGAAGCTAATGGCAGATTAACGACAGCTGCTCAAAGCCCAACAGGGTTTAGACCAAGGTGGGAAGCTAAACACGGCTAACAAAAGGTTAGCTGTGACTGTAGCCACGATCGTAAGGATTGTAAGTACCCAACCAGGTTCTCTTCAACAGCGACTCATCCAGGCAAAGAACCACAAATGCACTTGAATTTAGCTTCCTGCCTTGGTTTGACAGGTCAAAGGTTAGCCAGGCCATCGCTGTACATACAGTATAACACTAAGAGCAAGCAAGGAGTAGAAAAACGAGCTGTAGATGACAGTAGTTTTTGTTTTTATTCTTCTGTGGTGGGATTCGAAGAAGCAGGCAGGGTTTGAAATGAAGGAAAAGCATTGCACTGGTACTTTTCGCTTATGTGAAACGGCTACTATGTTGTTTCGTTAACAAAGTTGCTTCTGATGTAAACAACAACAGAGATTTTGTTTGTTTTTTTTGACTCTGATGTACACAATAATAATGTTGTACCTGATGTAAAAAAAAAAAAGAAAAAAAGGAAAAAAAAAACTACAACGGTGTTGAATCAGTTGTGTACCATTAACAACGTTGCTTCTAACGTAATGATTGATGATGCGTTTCCGTTGCCTCGTGCCACTTCTTAACTGAACTGTCTGTCGGACAGACCGAGGAATAAACGAATGCAACACCAAACAGACAGACAGACAAACAAACAAACAAATGCAAGGAAGGACAAACAGCCCTGCTGGTACGAGCCGAGTGACTGAGACTGAGGAAAAAAACACTACCAGAGCTATTCTCCACCCTTAAAGTAACGTTAACAAGTACAATGTAAAAGGATGATGCTAAAGAGAGAAAGGAGGAGAAGGAAGACAAGGAGGAAGAAGATGAATATTAAAGAAAAAAAAACATGAAGTTACAGCCATACATTGATTTCTGGGTCAGTGAGACTGAAACGGACTTCTCCTGCCCAGCATGTGTATTGTTATGATGTCTATCCGTCCCTCTGTGTCTCTTCCCCCAACTCTGTCTTTCTTTCTCGGTCTCTCTGCTGCCAAAGTAACCAAAACAGGCAGTGATATTTTTATTTTTTATTGTTTATTTTTTTTGTTCTGTCTTTTCTTCCCAGATCCCCTCTTTACCCTCCGTCTCCCCTATGCCATGTTTTCCATATTTTGGAATGTCAATGTGCTACTTGTTGATACTGTGCATGAATGATAACATGTCTGTATATAGTTATAGAGAATCGTATCCCATTCCCCTGGTGTTGACAAAAAATATGGTTTGAATGTTGTACAGATTCAGGTTTTCTGTTCATCTTTTATTCTGTTCAGTTACTTTTTTCTTTTCTTTTTTTTTTTTTAAATATATGTAGAGCTTAACAACAGTATGTTTTTAATTTAAACGAAGACGACAATGACGTCTTCTGTTTTGGAGTAACTTGCACATGACTGATTAATTAATTACGTTTTGGGTTTTTTTTTGTTGTTAAAAAGGCAATATCTGCTGTTATTGAATGAGAGATGAGATCTTAAAGGAGTTATGTATCTTAAATAAATAATCTATACGGGAGTTGCATGGGTTATTTGTACAAAAAAAAAAAAGACACTGCTTGCTACTTCTAATACCGTGGCTGTATTCTCTGACAGAGGGCGAGGAATACTGTATGTACATCTAAAGGTTATTTTGTCATTAAAGAAATAATAATAATATTGTGTATATACTGTACAGTGTTATAAGTGAGGTGGACTGTATGGCCATCACACTAACCATAGAGAATTAATTCTACATATTTATTTAAAGGAAACAAAACACTCACTACACTCAAGAATGACATATATTGCCTTTTTGGAGAAGTTGTACTTTGCTTGAAGCTTGTTTCTCTATCTCTCTGCCTCGCTCTTTCTTCTCAATCATCGGTTTATTTTACCTGTCTCTTTTCTTCCTTCCATCTCTCTCCCTATGCTCTTTTATATTTCTATTGATGGGGTGTTTCAGACGGGCTTTTTGTCAATCTCTTCGCTGTTCTATTCTGACTCGGACCCGTCACATTTTCCCCGTTCTGTCTGTCTTGACGTGCGTCTGGCTGCTTACCCCACTGACTCAACAGTATCTCCACACCTGCTTTGTATTCAACTGTTTTTCTACCCGTCCTCGTACACGCATATCCATCTCTAGTTTAAATATAACTGCCCGTGTCACCATCTGTCTGACTCTCTCAAAGGATCATTTGTCTGTACTTGAGTCACCATCTGTCTGATTCAGAACCGTCTGTCATTTTTCTTACTAAATCCCTTTCTTTTCATCTTAATCCTTCCTCTGCTCCGGCACATCTTTTACCACCTCCACACTCTCTCCCTCTATCCATCCATCCCTCCTCTCCTTCTTTCTTTCTTTCTTTCTTTCTCTGTCCTTCTCTTCGCTCTCACAGGGTGTAGTTGGGAATTTCATGTTTTTTCAATATGATTTGGTGTGTTTTTTAAAATGGAACAATAACCACAACAGTTATAATGTTGGTAATAATGAAGATAATTTTTTGTTTTTTTTGCCACTGTCCTCTGTGTGCGCGTGAGTATGTTAATTTTCTTCAGTTTTTTTATTGATTTTTGTTGAACACCAACTGATAGGAGGAAAGTTGTATGTGTGTTGCCACTAACTGTGACTGCTCTCCATGGTACATGGTACTTCTGATAAAAACCAATAAAATAAAGTTTGGGATACCCTGTTTCAGAGACCCTACGAGTCCATTGCCTTTTTACAGTGTGTGTGTGTGTGTGTGTGTGTGTGTTTGTGTGTGTGTGTGTGTGTGTATATAATGTCCAATCTGTACTGAAAAGTTTTAATATGAAAGCGTAATTATCATGCAAATTTCCATTAGAGCTACATTCTTATTCAGTGAAAGTAAATGAGAGTTGCAACCAGCTCTGCTCGTCTCATCTCGCCCTCCTTCCTCCGTCTCACACTGAACCTCCCTCACAAACAAATATCCATTCTCCTTTCAGATGTTCAGAATGTCGATGATGAAAATGACATTTGTCTGAATGGCTGACATCTCATTAACTGACTCATCTGACTCGCTCTGCCATTATGTCAGAGATGTGAGCGACGGCTGCATCATTGCTGATTAATTCTTATCTGTTTTGGGGTTTTTTTTAAGTCGTCCTATGAAAAAGGAATTAATGCACATTGTGTTTTCCTGCTGCTTTTCCCTTTAACACATATATTCACCGATCTTTTTGTCAGAGAAAATTAGGAGAGATGAAATATTAATTTGTATTAAAAGAAAAGCTCATTTTAACCTACCACAGGATAGAACATTAGGGGGAATTAAACGTTTGACTAATGGACTAATTAAATCTGCTATTTGTATGGTAGTAGAGTCAAATCAATTCAACGGGGAAAAATGAAGTTCTCACTTACAGCAAATGCACTGCTTTAGTTTTGTCATTGAGCTTAGCATGTGTTTGTATTGTTATAAATATGAAGGATTTGTGGATCCTGACAAAGATGAATCTCCAATTTTACTACACATTCTTAACCTTCTCCATTCACTTACATTGTGTACAAGGCCACAGCAGTTATGTCATGGTATTTAACAATTCTTTTACTTTTCACTAGGCAAGCAGAGTGTAGTCAGCTTCACACAGAGAGCAGCAGCCCTGATTCTGAGAGGCTTCTTGAGAGAAATACGACACAGACGACATTTTGTTATGTCACAGCAGAAAACACGACATGGTGTAAATAATGAAATTAATGATGGATGAATTCCATTTAGATGCTTCAGTCACGCTTGCTGACTGGAATCAGCCTTTTCATTCATGCTTCACAATCGGTGGTTCAATCACTGATGTTTGGCTACCAGCTGGCTAGTAATGTCCAATCATGTTCATGCACATGTCTTCACAGTGCATGCCATTAAAACTTGACACTTCTCACTGTTAGAGTGCTGGTGTGCATGTACCAACGCTGTTAGCTGACGCACCCTTCCACCACATCAACCTCCACTTTATGTGCTGTATGTGTTTAGGATTATTGAAAATTAAACAAAAACGTATGTGGTTAAAGGGGGGATTAGTTTTCACTGCTGCCTGGATTCCCAAATCTAACTGGTCAAGTCATTGTTTATAATGTCAAAACGGATAAAATTGGGGTTAATGCAAACTAGACAATTGAGTATTGCCTTTATGCTCTAAAACAAATGGACCGTGCTGAGAATAAATCATTGACCTTTCCAGGCACAACACTTCCAGTCAACCTCCCTGGTGAAGTGGAGGGTGCGTGTAGTTTGGCTGTGGAAAATAACAGCCTGCGAAGCTTTTAAACAACATGTAAGTGGTGAGCATATGGACATAAAGTTACACACCGTCACATAACATCTGACTGATGGATGAGGTGTGTTTGCTTCCTCTCTTACTCCCATGCTGCCACTGTGATGGATCGTGCCCATTCTCTGTGTGCAGAGTGATGGATTCTTCCTATTACAATTAAATCCTCTTCCTGTACAGGGATCAATTTTTTGAAATATCATTTTAAACAAGTTTGTCAAGTATTTGTACGTTTGACGTGCAAGCAAATTTGGTGAGATGTTCTTTTTTTATGATGTTTATTGCTTGCAAAATTTATATGTCTGAGTGAGTCAGCAGAAGAGACTATTTGTTGCAGCATGCTTTATGCTGTTCGCTTGTTGTTTATGCGCTCATGTACAGGTGTTTACCTTGACTCTTTTCCATTACGTGCCCTCTGCTGTGTCTGTCTAAAATCTCATTATGCTGTCACATTTGATTTCTAGACAGGTACGCGTCTGGACGGCCTCTGCTTGCAGGTTAGCATGCTGGGAAATCAGTGTGAATTTATGTGTGTGCATGCTTGCTCCTGAATGCTGAAGAAAGCTGAAACTGTCAGAAAGTCTGCATTAGGCTGTCAAACCATACACAACCACTTAGTGAGAGACAACAGGACCGGCCTTGATTTCCTGTCCACTGTTCACTCCTCTTTGTTTTAGACGTCTGTCAGTGCTCAACCAAAGCCTGTAAACAGTTCAGTGTCAAGACATCCAGAGCTGAAGTAGTTTTATAGAGAAACTTTTGACCTAAGTTGTACTTCCTGTTGAAATATTGCTAGTATTTACTTTAAGAGGAGTATTAAATGTCTACATTTAAGGTAGCAGTCAGAAAACTGATATGTCTCTGCCCTTTCTTTGACAACATTTCAAAGGTTTTGCAGCAGTGATAACACAGAGACATTTCTCCCCAAGGGCTGACCAACCATTTATCACTTTTTGTCACACTGAAAGAAATATCATGGTTTTTAATCCCCCCCCTTGAGATGCTCGAATACTGGGGTTTTATCACAGTATTCGAGCATCTCCTGAGAAGCATTAGCTTGTTGTTCTAGAAGAAATGTTAAGGTGAGACAATGTAAGCCTTTATCGGTCGTACTGGTGCTTTGTGTTTGATGTCCCTGCTTAAGTTGCAGCACAGCTCGTACCAACCTCACTGAGCAGAAGTCTGATCAGCCAGAATAATTAACTTCCTGTGTGATTGTGCAGGGCCTTTAAAGGAACACTGTCCCACCTGGAGCCTGATGAGAGGATTAACATCAATTTCATCTCAGTGTGTTCAGCTAATACAATGTCCAGGATGTGTTTGCCCTTGTTCAGCTCAAAGACTGGAAACACGTTGATGTAAAATGGTGATTGATGATGGTGAAAGTGCTTCTCTGTGTGAGTTGGTTTAATTTATCTTATTCGTCTTCATGTGTGTCTGTTTGTTTATGTGTTTGTCTATATGCTGCACAGGATTAATGCCACTCTCTCGCTCTCATTTCCCCTAGTGGGCTTTAAGTGGGGATGGTGCCCAGTCTACTTCTAGAGTGCAACAAGGAAAATGCACAGTGACTATTTATGTTTCAATATGTCAAACTAACATTGTTTCACTGTCTAGACATTAATTTGGTCCACATGTCACTTTCATATATTTCTTTATTCTTTGTGCTTTATTTTTGTCTCTGAGTCAGACATTCTGCTGTCCTGTCTCAGAGGTCGAGGATGACAGCTCGGTCAGCACTGGAATAACAATAACCTCCAGACTTGTTCACAGACTTCTTCATAGAAATATACTGTCAAACAGGCAGGAGTGACCTGCTTCCTATGTCATTTTGACTTGTGGTGGGTACAAAATTATGTCAAATTAAAGTTTTAAACACAGAGGTAGACCGACTGAATGTAGATACAAGAAACTTGAGTTACACTAGTTGTTCTATTTAAAAAAGAGCTGTAAGATCCGTAAACCTTATGGTTAAGGATGCAAAACACTTTAGACCATGGTGTCCTTCTGGAGAAGTTCAGAGTATGTATATATCCACACATACACGATTTATCTGCTTAGTCAAAGATTCTGTGTGTCCAGGAATGTTTATATATCCTCATCAACACTATTAACGTGTGGTGTGCCACAGGGTTCTATTCATGGTCCTATCATATTCAGTGCATACAAAATCATAGAATTTGCATTTTTTAATTCAATTATTATTGTTATGTATATGATACACAGGTGAATTTCTCAGTAAATCTTAATGATTATATAAAGCTAGATGCAACCCAACACTGGTGTAACGCGATAAAGTAGGGAGGCATACATGCTAAACATATTTAATCCACTGAAAAATGTTCTCCCTATCATAATCTCAAAATGTCTCATTGCTACAGTCATACTTCTTAACAGTGCAAAAATCATCTTCCTTCAATATGTTTTACGGTGCTCGCCTAACTAACAGAGACTGATTTCAGTATTTTATTTTTGACTTACCATGTATTAAATGACCCGTTTCTACATTGTGCACTTGTTCTCCACTCTCAACTCTGGAAGGAGCCTTAGGTCCACCATTGTTTTGAGGTGCCTTCTTTGATGTTAATCCTCGATTTGGAACAACCTCAGAAAGAGATTTAAGCACATGCTTGTTGTCACTGGCATTTTCCTGAAGTGATTATTCCCTTGTTGTGGCTGTCTTGACATATCTCCTGTCCCTCAGATATTGTAGTATATACTTTTCTCTCTCCAACCCTGCTGTCCCACATCCAGGTGATCAAATGGTATTTATGTGGTAGAAATGTCAAGTGTTGAAAAACAGAGGGAGAGAGGGGAGGATGTCTGGATGTCTGGGGCAGGCCAGAGGGTTAGTATTTAGTAATGGGGTTGTCACTTTTTCCTCCCAGCTTTAAAAGTTCAGGTTGAACCAACATAATCGCACACACACACACACACAACACACACACACACACACACACACACACACACAGCATACCAGATCGTCCATAGATGCTGGTACTGTACATTATGTTGCTGCTTTTACCTCTGTAAATTACTAGCTGTGTGTGTGTGTGTGTATGTGTGTGTGTGTGTGTGTGTGTGTGTGTGTGTGTGTGTGTGTGTGTGTGTGTGTGTGTGTGTAGTTATGTTAGAGCAGGTGTTTCACACACATGGAATGGATTGAAATGAAATGTCAGGAAAATACCAGAGCATGAACTCTGCCAGATTGGTTAGGCATGTGTAGGCGTATACATTGTATGGATGTGTGTGTGTGTGTGTGTGTGTGTGTGTGTGTGTGTGTGTGTGTGTGTGTGTGTTCGGCACATGAGAAAAAGCAAATTGGATTTTTTTTAAATCTATTTAACCAACAATTCAGTCTTGTATAGATTTCATTCTTAGTTTCAGGGGGTCGATATGTTGTAATATTCTAAAATAAATTTATTATAATGCAAACATAGTTTCTATAATTGACATAATTGATTCTGTTCATGAGCACAATCGTGTACTGCATATACTTTTCCTTTAGCATTTAATGTGAAAGTGTTCAAAAATGTCACTGATGTAGCTTAGTGAAATTATTTTGACACTTGTTTTATTTCATGCGTGAACCCTGCTGTCTTTTTAGACAGGCAAATAATCCTGACTATATATTATAATTGGCCTAAAAAAATGTGATTGATTATCCATGTCAGGCAAGTTCCAAGTCAGTGAATGTTAATTTTCCCAAACACTGCCTTAAAGGTAGGAAATCAATCTCAGCGTCTGTACATGGCTGTGCGATAATGTAAAGTGTATGGCATTTGGAGTTCTAGCTAAAACATACAAAGCCATCAGTATGGTGCATAAACACACAAGCCTCAATCAGCTCTTCAAGCTGCAATTGCCACAAACACACATACAGTAAGACACACACACGCTTTCGACAGTGGGTTACTCTATGTCAGCGACTGTTCCCTGCTGAGAGGCTGTGGGCGGCGTGATGATGTGTTACTGTGGCGATTTTCTGTTGCCGCGGCGACGCTTTCACGACAACCAACAGAAGGGAGATTGGAAAATCAACACATAAACATGTTCTCAATTACACACACACATACACACACATACACACACACACACACACACACACACACACACACACACACACACACGTAGATTCATGGTTCCTGACTACACCTGTATGTACGCCCACATAAACACAGGTAGTTACCTTAACTTTAATGAGTGACATTCTGACGCTCCTGTGGTTTTTTCTCATGTGGGATTCACCTTTTGACCTTTTGGCCACATGTTCCACCAGAGGTTAGAAGACAGACAGACACCAAGACAAAAGAGACAACAACATCATATAGACCAATCGAAAGCCTTAAAATAAAGATAGAACCACACAACATACTCTTTAAAGCGTATGTAGATATACTGTATGTACAAGTGTATTATTGGTCCAGTGGTTCAGAGGGGTGGGTGGGTTGTGAAAGGTGCTCTGTTAAAATGATGGGGTTCTTCACATGTGAATATTTTGTGATGTGATTTTCTTTTCTTCTTTTTTTTTTGTGTGTGAGTGCGTGTGGATTACTTTTTGGTGTTATGTGGTCGTACTATCTTGGGCTTGTTTTGTAATCATTTTTAATACATTCACTTCCCAGCAAGAAGCCACTGGGTGTGACTGCACCAGCCGGCTGGGGCCATGCTGGGGATATTTTAATGTAAAGATGCGTGGGTTTTCTCTGGGAGCTCTAGTTTCTTCCCACAGCCCAAACACATGCAGTTTGGCTTAACTGGAGACTAATTTGCCCATAGGTGTATAAGTTGAGTTGGATAACTTGTCAATTGCATTTCAAGTCTCACAGTGCAACAAGAAGCATACTTTTGTGTGTATGAGTCATTTTTTGCCGGTTGAGTTTTACAGCAACATAAGATTCTGATGGGAAAACTAATATCTGCCTTCAAATACAGTCCTAAAACTACTTTTATGAATCTGATTTATTCTTACAGCCTGACTGCTGAGCACTGCCTTAGACCCTTGATTTGGATAAGGAAACACTGCAGAAGAGGGATTCCTCTTCCAGGATGGACACACATGCAATATATCCATCCATCCAGTTTTTTTTTCAGCTTATCCAAGGTCGGGTCGTGGTGGCAGCAGGTCAAGCAAAGTAATCCAGACCTCCCTCCAGATCCCTGGGGGATCCTGAGGCGTTCCCAGGCCAGATGAGATATATGATCTCCCCAGCGTGGTCTGGGTCAAGCCCGAGGCCTCCTATCTGAAATGAGTTTCCTCCGCGGGTTGGCTGGGCTCAGCCTTAGAAATAGGGTAAGGAGCACTGACATCCAGAGCGAGCTCGGAGTCGAGCTGCTGCTCCCTCGTGTCAAAAGGAGCCGGTTGAGGTGGTTCGAGCATCTGGTTAGGATCCTCCTTGGTGCCTTCCACTGGACGACTTCCAGGCACGTCCAATTGATAGGAGGCCTCGGGGTAGACCCAGAACACATACAATAAATGTTTCTCTTTAATGATGTGTCCGACCATGTTTTGCTTTGTTTATTCAGTCTTTCTTTTGGATCGATGCTATTCAACCTTTTTCAGTCGAACTGTGTTGAAATGTTCTTTCTTAATGTTTCAACTATGAAAAGAACATATTACCTTGCAACTCAATCAATGTGAGTTTCTGATAATAATGGACCACTTGCTGTTTGTAAAGATCAGGGACAGAAAGTAGAGAGAGAATATCAAAAATAAAACAATTTAAAAACAGTACAAGAAAAAGAAAAATACATATAAACAAAAAAATAACATGAACAGAGAAAGAAAGATTAAGTTTTTAGCAAATGCGCTGCTGTATAGTGTATATGAATTAAATGTACGGCTTTACATTAGTGTGTGTGTACAACGCTGGTCAAATCTACATTACACTAAATAATAAAGTCATACTAATCTGATAGCCAGTGAAAGAAACGGAAAACAGAGCGAGGGAGGAAGAGAATAAAAGAACGAGAGAGTAATAACACCAATCAGACAGCATTAGCTGAGCAGAGACCAGTAATTGGAGCTGTGAAGTGTGACTCATCGACATTTAGTGAGACCTGACACACACACACACAAACACACACACACACACACACACACAGAAAACCATCAACCACTTGTACCACTCTTCCTCTTTCTTTCTGTACTGCCATCGCTATTATCCTGACTCTCTAAGTAACTCACACACCCTCCTGTTTATGCACACACACGCACACACACACGCACACACACACACACACACACACACACACACACTCACAATCACTCTCCCACTTTGACACACACAATATTTGCACGTCTGTTTTCTTCACATCTCCACATCTTTCTATTTTTCTCTAATCCAGACATACTGACACACACACACGCACGCACACACACACACGCACGCACACAATCCCCAACTCTCTCTCACACACTGATGCCAACACACCCACACACACACAAATCACATACACACACTCACTCTCCCTCCTGGCTTGACATTCACACAGCGCTGCCAGCTAACGCCTCAAAAAAGGCTCCTTCCTGTGCCGCTCGCCCACCTGCTGCACCGCACACCGTAATACAGAGAGAGAAAGCATCTTTTCAACCTCCCCGAGTGACAAAAACACTCAACGAAAAGGTGCCATCTCACTTGTGAACGTCAATCAAAAAGTGGCTGTTTTGAGCTTGAGTTTCCTGTCGCGCACACATGGGAGAACGGTCGAGTGCAGGTGGTGGACAGGTTGTCGTGCGTTGTGACCTTTCCACAGGAGTTTGGACTCGCAGGAGAGTCACAGCCATGTGATGTGAGTGCATTTTTCTGCCAACTACATTAATCAACTGAAGCATAATATTAACATCAACATTTCTACTTTACTACAAGCCGAGGTTTACATTAACAAGCTCCACTGACACTTGAGCAGGACTGAAACACAGTGTGACAGAAATATCTGTCGCAATTAGGAACTACATAAATGTGTTTTGCCATGGTTACACTGTGACTATAGGGCTCATCATTCACATCATCAAATATGATGTCTGTTTCAAAGGCAATCTCTCTGGGGGAAAATGAATTTGATTTGCACATATTCATCTCTGCCAGAGGCTGCGACGAGAGCAGAGTTGGACATTTTTCTCTTTACTGGCTCATCATTTTCTGCCTCCGTATCCAAGGCAAGGTAGAGGTGTTGCTAACGTGCTTACAGTGGATATTTGCGCCACATACCGACAGTGCACTTGCACCATGTAATGTCTGTTTTTTTGCCTGACTTATCAGCATCACTAGCTTGTGTGTTCTGTGGAATATGGATTATTTAGCCAAACATTTGATTTAACTTGCAGCTTAGATGATCAGTGCCAAATGTAACATGTCTCATCAAAGGTCCCACAACCTGGAATTTAAAAATCCCACTAATTTAGTAAACATTTCATAGTTTTACTAAATGGTGAATTTAAAACTATAATAGCATTTTAATCTTGGGTTTGCACAGATCATCGCCTGATTGTTGTCTGTAGCTTCTTTGCTCCTGAGATTTGATGTTTACTTGTTAAGGGGAGCAGCACAATCAGCCTCTTGGCTCTTCTGGCTCTGTTAGTACATCTGTTATAAGTGAAAGACTCTTGTTAAAAGTGAAGTGTGATTTTTTAAATGTTATTTCATATTATGGCGCTGAGCAAATACACACACAAAAAAAAGTGTCCAGATGAAAATGAGTGACACACACTTTTATTACGTCTTATAAAGATTTACTTTACATTAGAAATAACCTTGAGTTCATCTTTGGCCAAAGCTGATGTCAGTTTTGCAGTAGACAAATCAGTAAACTGCCATTCACCTTCAATCCAGCAATAAATTACAAACAAGACTGTTGAAATCCTTCATGTTTCATCCTTCATGTTGAGTTGTTCCTCTCCGGTGGAGAACGGACACGATACGGCTGCTGTCTGATCACTGTTTTTATGTACTTGATGCTCTGGAAACACTGGGATTGAGACTGTCCTCCGGCTGTGTCTCCACAATACTCATTTTCAAACTTTCATCTCTCTGACTGCATTCCTCTGTCTCTTCTTGTCTTCCTCTCCTCTCCATCTTGTCCTGTTTCTCACCTTTGCCCCCGTCCTCTCTTTGCTCTGCATTTACTCCCTCTGCCGGGTCTTTAAGATGCACTCCATCACTTTGTTCTGTCCCATCTCTCACCCCTGTCTTGTTTGTACATCCTGGTAGAGTTCGCAGCGTTCGCAGCTTGTCTCTAGCCTTATTAAAGTAGTTCTCCAGCTCAGCCACAGGTCCCTTCTCAGAGAACAGATGCTCCAAATAAGCCTGGGCGTATTGATCTGAGGTGATCAGGTCCAGGTTAATGGAGGACACAGAGATGTTATCAGGCCCAGAGACTCTCTTTCCTCTCCCTGTGAAGTTAAACGTAGCTCAGTTAAATACAGCTTGGCTAAGACTGGCATAAGCAGTTTTTCTTGGTTACTTAAACAAAGTCTACCTGACTCCGTCTCCAAGGCCGACAGAGGGACCTTCACACTCTTTCCTGTCTCTCTGTCCGTCACAGTGAGTCCCGTCATGGATCCCTCCTCTGGCATCTCGTCGGAGGGGTCACATGATGCCGGAAGACCCCCACGACATTTCACAACACACACTGTATTAGATTTATATCTCCTGTAATGAAGAGACAGTAGGAGGAATTGTTATGTATGAAAAAGGAACAGAAAATTTCAGCCGAATAATCATTTTATCACTTTTTTTTAAACCTGACTTATTTACTTTATAAATGCATATTTAAATAGACAGTAACCTGGATTGATCATTGTGATATTCTAGTGATGAGATGTTGCTAGGTTACTGGTTAAGGGGCTGTCTGTTTGTCACTCGGTCTAAAAACTCATTGATGAAACTGTTTTGCCTTTCGTGCTTTTCCCATTTTACTCACATGCTGAAAGTTTGGGGCTAGACTTTTCTGACAGTCTGATGAGCTTCTTTTTTTGTGTGTGTTTTTGTTGTCATACTCGGAGCAGGCTGGAAAGCTTGTCTCGTAGCAGACAGCTCGGTCCAGTGTGGCTGTGGTTTCCGCTGTCAGTTTGCTTTATTACTGTAGGATCCTGCCTCCGCTGAAGTGTCTGTGTTTGCTGTCTGACAACACAAACTCAAGAAACTCTTCAGTGTTTCTACTTGCACTGTGTGTTGCACGCTTCCTTTCACATGCCTGCAAAGGTTGTCCGTTCACAACTGTGAATGGCAATGGAAGTAGGTAGTAGGCCCCACATGGATCAGTGATAAGCAGGCATTTGGTCAAAAATGGAAAAAAGAAAAATCTGAAAATCAGTATTTGCAATCAAAACTTTCATGTCTCGCTCACACAGTAAGCAAGAGATATTATTTCCAATTTGTGATCCATATAGACAGTGTGACAGATTCAGGGGTAGCACTATCTTGTCCTTCTGTTTTGGCCGGCTCTGCCTGTTTGTTTCAGGAAACTGATGGCTGGAGCTGTGAACTTGTCAGGGATGCGACACACCTGAGAAGGTCGGGCTCAGGCGGCTGTAAAGCAGAGCTCTTCCCCTGGCCTGCTGACGGACATCGTCCATTGTTCCTCACCACTCTCTCACACGGACACTGCATACATACCCACACACGCAACCCATTTCCATTTTTGTAATTTACTTCATTAAAACATTTATCAGTATGCACAGACTATGTGTGGTCTCCCACTGTGTCACATACTGTTGAGCTAGGTTGTGACAAAATGGGGGCACGTCCTGCCGTCTTTGTCTGGTGAGTTTTCTAATGCTGAGAAGACTTTTGGGTTGGAACTAGTGTTTGTCGCCTCTATCTTGCACTAGTAAAACAGCTCGGCTTAGGAGAAGGAAAGACAGTGAATTAATCTCTGGTTTAGTTATGTTTTGCTGCATGCACTGCTGTATTACCTGTAGGCAGGTATGATCTGTGTGAGATCTTCCTTGTATAGCTCCAGCGCTGCCCTTGCTGCCAGGGGCTCGACCAAACCCTCAAGAGCAGCCAGGTGAATCAACATCTGGGTGTGAAACGCTGCCGCACTGGCCCAGTGCCTCAGAGACCTGGAGGAACAGAACAAACTCCTCTTTAACTGCTCTGCACACCGTGCCACTAAATCCGTCGTAATAATCCTCACCTCTCCTCCGTGCAGCTACTTTATGTAATGTGCTCTACAGTATATTAATCTGCTCTCCTGTCCTCCACTGTATGATGCCATCCTCTGATTCACTGCTCTCAGCTCTGCTGTATTCGCTCACCTGGAGTCACAGTCTCCCCCCAGGATGCAGGTCTTCAGCTGAGTGAGCGTGAGGCTGAACTGCGCCTCAAGTCTGACGGAGTCCTGGATCAGCTTGCTCTTGTCGTTCAGGTTGATCCTACAGCGCTTCAGGTACTCCTCCATCACCTCCTGGAGCTCCCAGACTCTCTGCTGGATGGAAATCGTAGGATAAGTTACGTTTTTGTTGTTGATTTTCAAATTCTGGGATTCGTAATCCGTAAATATGTAAAGGATTACACCCTTCATTATTAACCTGGCTTGATGACGACCCAGCTGATTTCCCCGTCACTCCCGACGACCGTTTTGATGTGTACACCATATCCATCACCATAGTAACCACTAATCCCACCAAGCCAGCCAGGCGTGGCTCGTCTGAGAAGGTTGTCAGGCGGTTGATCAGATCCTTCAGGTAGGTGGGCGCTCTGTTCCCAATGTTGCCCTGCAGCTGGATGAGGAGACATGAACAGAAACCTTCATGGCACAGAACTCCAGCATCTGTCTCAATAAAATAAAAATGCTCGGTGAGTAGATTGCTCTCCCTCCTCTTTAAGAGAAAGTGTGAACAGCATCATTTTGTCATCATCGTATTACTCCTTGTTGGCTGATGTATTGATTTGTGAGCTCTTTACAATCCGCAGCAGGGCCTCACTGCTAATACTGAGAGCTGCCTCATTTTACACAGTTGCTGTTTTTATTAACCGTCTCAAGGCAACAACATCTTTCTTTCCCCTTCGGTTCATCTTCATCTGCACTTCATGACTCACCGGACCTAAAAGTGAAATCAATGAGCAGTTCACCCTCAGTCTCTATTTCAGGTCGCTCGTGCTCACTCTCCTCAATGTCTCATAAGCAACATCATCACCCACACGTACAGTCATAGTTTATTTTAAATCTTATTAACCTGTTGCAGTTGTTCCTGGAGGTGCGACCGGGAGTCCAGACTCTCATCGCGATTGGCTAAGAGGAGAGGGTGGACTACTCCGAGGTCGGGTACAGCACCGCCTTCCAGCATGGCATTGTAGAGGACAGAACCAACTGCATCCTTCACCTGAGAAAGCTCTTCCTCTGATGAGAACATCTGGCCCATGATGATGTAAGTATATGTGTTTCTGTTGTGATGATCCGGTAAATATTCCTAATTCATATCAGCATCTGAGAAAGAAGAGAAAACAGAAAATACTAGACTGCAATACGTAAACAAACGTTCAGCTGTGAGTAACTGGTGCAAACAGTGAATCACATACAGAACAGTGGAGTTTTTACATAATTATAAACATCACTTAACATGCTATGGCCTTCAGGGTTTTAACACAAGTAGTGAATGTCTCAGAGTCCACACAACTCAAAGCACATATGCAAAACACATCATCATAGCAACAGGACATAACATTTTTCAAATACCTCAAAAATAGCAGACCTTCACAGTCCAGCCGTATTTGAGTCACCTCTGATCTCTCTCCTACTGCAGCGAGCTGAGTTTTATCCAGCCGGCTGGCCCCCTCTCTGTTTTCTCTTCCGCCCTTCTTCCTCCTCTGGCCCCCGCCTGCTGCAGCAAAGAGATTATCCAAGACAACACAGCAGCAGAGTGTAGCTCAGCAGTAAACCTACACCTCCCCCTAGCCACGATGACTAGGAAATGCAACTACTGTAAATGCCAGGAAGGGTCTGTCATGTCCTCAAGGCCAAAGACCCCAGCCTGAGAAGGTTTTGTTCTACTAATCTCCATATGAGAGGGTTTTTCATTTTCTGCTTGTCTGCTGTTGACGCACGGAGAATGAAAACCTCTGAGAATAGTTATTTTGCACTCTTCTTTTTTTTAATGTTATCTTCAAGTGAATGTGTGATCGTGAAATTAAACTAATCCTCCTTGTGCTGGGGGGGCTCCCTGAAAGAAACTAGAGGTCATTGGGAATGAAAGTAATAGCTTCAAACTCTTTATGTCTCTGTCAAACATGGAAAGAAATAGGCCAAGGGCTTTCAGCTTTTTTTATTTAGCTAAATGGAACAGTGGCCTTGGTGGTGGTGCGATGTTGTCTTTTTTTTACTTGATAAAATATGGGGCAAGGGGATTTGGGATTTTATGTAGTGTGAGAGATGTTCTTTGTTAACTGGGACAAGGGCTTGTGCACCGTCAGGCCTCAGAGTTTTGTGTGTGTGTGTGTGTGTGTGTGTGTGTAACAGCTGAAGCTAAATGAAATTCCCTACACAGTGGAGTTTACTGTCGCTCAGGTTAATGTGGACGTCTTGTTTAATAAGCATTCATATTAAGGTTGCGACACCTTTCTCCTCCATGTTGCAACCTATTTCTTCTCTATTTGAAAAATGTAAATTTTTCTCCTTTCCAGTCAGTGTGTTCAGTTGTGTGATGGTGTTTTGTGCGCTGACTGCTAAAGGAGTAGAAGCCATTCCAAGTACTATTTTGTTCATTTATATTGTTAAGTGTTGCTGCATAGCTAACGGTGGAAAGGCTTAAAAGTTTAAGTCAGAACATCAAATGACTGATAAGGGGATCCCTTTGAATTTCCCATGAGGTGTGTGGAGCATTTTAGCATCTTTCAGCTCATTCTTTTGGTTTTATTGCCCGCCACTTTTTTGTTTTGGTTCAGTCAGTCTCACTGCTACTATTCGCCTCATGTCAGGCACAGCAGGCACCCGCTCTTCTGAATGCTACCTGCCCAGCACCAAACAGCAGACAGCCAAAATGATCAACTTGCTAGTTAACAAAGCGGAGCATTTAGGTGTTTAAGAGCGAGTTATTTCCCTCAGGAGCGGGTGGAGACCAAACCACAGCTAGGAGAGTGAATATTGGCCTTACATCTAGAAGGTGGCCAGAAACGTGACTCACGATGAATTCTGTTGCTCTGTATCTGCTGGATGCGTAAATAGGTTTGCACTGTTTGCTAACACTCGCCATGTTAACTTCATAAGGTGATGGCAAGCTGCTGTTGCGCTACCTGCAAATAGTAAAAACAGACCTTTTTATCATGTGTAGCAGGGAAAGAGCAGGTGTGAACAATGAAATTAATGATGGCTGAATTCCATTTAGGTGATGTCAGCTGTGAAAACGACCTATAGAATCGAATGATTATTGAAATTAATGATATGGAGATAGTAGATATAGAATGTAAATTTTTTTACAGTAAGATGGAATAGGATAATTAAAAAAAACAAAACATACTATGAGAATCTGTGGTGCACATGGGATTTAACTGAGAGAGGATTTCTTTAAACAAAACACTGCTGGTGTGATACACAGGTAACTTACTGTGCTCACAAGGTCACACATTGGACAATCATATGTTGCTGTTTAAAAAATTGAAGACAGTGAACCTTTGAGTTATACACAGTCGACACAAAACACCACACATGGACCTCCTCCTCTCTCTCTCTCTTTCTCTACATCTTTCTCTCCCACCAGTCTGCTTTCCAGCCTCCCGCTCTTCCCCATTTCTCTCGTTATTGTTGATTTTGATAGCTTCTGTCAGTTTGATGCAGTGTTTACTGGTTTAGCTCTGCTGCTGGGAGAGTCTGTGTATTTTTCTCTTCCTCTCTCTCTCATGGTCTCACTCTCGCGCCGCTCTCCCTGGATGCTCAGCCCTGTTGACACACTTCACAGTCCTCGGAGAGCAGTAAATATTTAAATGTGCTCACATCACAGACGTACGCACGGATCGGCAGTCAGAAATGGACATGGGTGCACCCGGACATGCGTGGTGAAGTGGTGAAAAATTCAGTGCCACCTCTCTTTTCTTTCTCTTTCGCTCAGATTTTTTTCAGTGCCTCTTTGTAAAGGTCTCATTTCCATCTGACAGTGAAGTGAAGATTAAAGGAAAGAAAATATAGAGGAGGGCAAGAGAAGAGAGAGATGGGAAAGGAGGTGTGGAGACATGAGGAGGAAAGAAAAGCGAAAGTAAAGGAATAAAAGATTAAGTAAAGGTGATGATGACCTAGAGGAGAATGACAGGTGGATTCAACACAAACACACACACAGACACACACACACAAATACACACAAATAGCCTTTTAAATGGTTGCCCTCTTAAAACCTGACTGAATATTAATCATCACACACAGAATCTGTAATTTACGAGATAATGCCACTTGAAACTCTAGAAACTTTAAAGTTCAATTTTCAGTTGTAAAATAGATTCAGCGAGTGGACTTTACTGTGTGTGTGTGTGTGTGTATGTGTGTGTGTGTGTGTGTGTGTGTGTGTGTGTGTGTGTGTGTGTGTGTGTGTGTGTGTGTGTGTGTGTGGAGAAAGTTAAGTCCACTGACAGACAACTTTAATTTGTCTCAGGGGCCAGAGTGAAATTGTAGCCGACCGCACATTATTGTGTACTGATCTATTTTCTACTTGTGATCTATTTTCTAATTGTGATCTATTTTTTAATTGTGTGACCAAACTTTAAACAAAATGTGGGGGACAATTGAATAAAACAGGAGTAATAGGAAATACTGGGGGACTGGGATGCATGCTCCCTCAACAAATGCCATCATATCATCATACTGTAGAGCTGCTCTGACTCCCTAATGTCTTTAACACCACTTCACTCTCTCCAGGTTTGTTATTTCATTCATTCAACAAATGGAGTTATGGTCAGGCCGAGTTTGTGGTTTATAAATCTTGACTTTAAAATTTTTACACACTGTTTACATTGATGTCCACCTCAAAACTCATCAGCAGCAGAGCTTTACATAAACATTTTGTGGCCAATGCTGCACTACTTAGTTCAATGTGATGAATTTCTGAAACAAGGCTACACAGTTTTCTGTGCCCTCCTCTGTGCAGCCTCCATTTCTTTTTTTTATTTTCTCACTTCTGTGTCTCTTTCCCTTCATCATCATTTCTCCCCGTGCCATCTCTTTTCCTCCATCTTGCCTTTCCCGTCTTCTTTCGTTCTCTGTATTTATCCTCCTCCATCCGATCCTTTATGGGGTGTGGAGGAGAATAAAAACAAGTTTAATGTACAGTAATATATCATTCCATGGCTGGTGTGCCAGACGGCATCCATTTTGAGAAGCTGTTGTGTTCACTTAGCAGCAGTGGAGCTAATTATTGCAAATGGCAGCGGTAGAAAGGAATATTAATGTCTCCTTTCTACATGGATACGTCCAATATTATGAGCTGATGAAAAGAAGGCTAAACTTGAAACCTGAATTGTGTCTTTTTAAGTAAAAGCCCCATAAAACCAGCCAAGCAGCCCAATAAAGATCATATGTGGAGCATTTTGAAGTAACAGGGCCTCTGGGTGTAATGAGCCACAATGTGTCCTGTATTTTTGACACAGAAGCTACAAAGATTATGAAACCTATTTGATATCAGAAAGAAAAAAAACTCAACCCTTTTTTTGGTTGGTTTTTTCTTTTCTAGATAACAATAATATGGACCAAATGAATGTCACATAAATGTAATGTAGCTAAAAGACTGACAAGACTGACAACAATTCTCAATGGCCTCCATGTGCCATGTGCCATGTGCAGGGGATGGTTCAGTTTGGTCCAGATGAAATATCTCAACAATAATTGGATGGACTGCAATGAAACTGATTGACTTTGGTGACCATGTGACTCTTCACCTCATTTCACTAGCAGCTCATAATCTTCAATATCTGAAATTCTAAAGATGGATCGGCACATTCATGGTTCTCAGACGATTGGTCCTAATGACTTTGGTGATTCCCTGACTTTATCTTTTAATTTTTTTTTAAAGTGAAACCTCAGCATGTTAGCATTGTGTTATAAATATGCAAACACATCAGACCAGAAGACACGTAGCGCTTAAAAGCACTACTGTGCCACACAGAGCTGCTAGCATGGCTTGTTTAAACCATAGACTCTCTCAGAAGTGAAATCATTTCTGTCATGTGATCTGGCACCATTTCCTGTCAAGATGGAACATCATTACTGAAGCTATATTACAACACAACACAACACAAAATAGAAACACTGAAGAAAAGACGTACCTCAGATTTATACTTGATTAGCTACTTGAATAAGTAGTGATACTTATAAGTTGTTATAAGTAGAGTATTTACTTTTCACCGCTGTACAAAATGTTTTTGGTACCAGAAGGCTGGCTACAGACTGGCAGCGTAATGTTAGCATTTAGGTTTTACCAGTAGTGAAAGAATAACGGTGGAAAGGTCAGGTTAAAGTGTGCTTGACATGTCATAGAGTTCAGACAGACTTAGCTTGTTTAGGTCTACAGCCATGCACTGCACTAACCATGATTCATCAGCAACCACTTATATGTCATTAGCATGTCAATTTAAGTTCAGTCAACTGGTTAAAGTGATTACAGATCTTACAGATTAGATATTTTTGTTTACTGTCTCACAGATCTACAGGGATCCATCATCCTAATTTATTTCCCATCCTCTATCCTTTCCTCCTCATCTCGGCATCAAGGCATTGTCCACAATTTCTTAGAAGTCCTTGGAGGGTGACACAGGGAAGGAAGAAGGGAATGAGGGGGGGGATAAATATAGCTAACGTCCTTTAAAATGTCCATAGAGCCAGAGAGTCCAGAGATATATAAAGAGACAGAAAGACAGAGAAAAGACAGAAGGATGTCAGAAAACAGTAAAAGAATGACAGGTTGAAAATCCCAGGGTGAAACTTTCCTGCATACAAAGGAAGGAAAGGAAGGGTGAAATAAGTAAAAATGACTCAGAAGTGAAACTGACAGAGCTAAGCAATAGAGACTCTGAGGCTCTCTGACTGATAGGAAGTGAAAATAATGAACGACCAGTAAAAGGTTGGAGCTGTGGAAGGAAGGCAGGCAGAGAGTCATGCTCAGTAAAAATGGATGGATGTACTGTTGGAATAGGGTGAGATGGAAGACCACTTTACTGAAAATGAGAGGGATAAAGTAGGGACGGTGAGGGAGAAAAGAGAAAGTGAAAGAAATGTGGAGCATATTAGACATTTCCCACCCTCTCAACCATGAGATTGAGGTACGGCTGTCTGTTTGCAGGTTCAGAGGTGAACAGCTGGAGCAGAGCTTGTGATTGTTCAGGCAGAGCGTTGTACCGTGGTTGTAGGTCTCCTCGTTCATACGACTGAGCTTCTTGGCTTCCTGGTTAAAACCAGGGTGGTCCCCAAATGCTGCTGATTTTTCCTAGTTTAGTTTTTTTTGGCTTCTTGTCACCACCTGTTTACTGTCCAATTTACTGACCGCAGCCCATTGAGTTTAGTTTCGGTTTGTTTCTTTTGAATACTGGAAGTATATCATATATAACTTCTAACTGTAAAATATCTTAATCATATTTTAAAGTAGATTTTGTAAACAAAGAATACTTTTATTATATACTTACTGACACAGTTTCTTTTACATGATTCAGTCAATAAGTATACTTTTATTTTGATGTCACTGCCCCTTGAGTGAACGAGTCTGTTTGCCTTGTTTACCTGTGGATTTGAAGTTGTTGGTATTTGGCAGTAACTATTTTATAGTTGTACATACTTCCTGGTGTGTAATTCCCCAGGTGGAGTAGTTGGTTCCTTCTCTAATGTCCCATGACATAGTTCTCTCACATCTCATTGTCTCTGCTACATTCTCTTCATTGCATCTTTAGATACTCCAACGCATTTCTTGGCCACGACCTTTGAATTTCTGCATTTCTGAATGCTTCATCGCTCAGTAAACCTGCTTTAATCTCTAAAGCCACTTTAGACTGGCAGTTACTCAGCAAAATGTCACTGAAAAAGAAATGCCTAGTAGATTATTTGTGTGGCTGAAGGTGTTTCAGTTGGCTTCACAAATCCAGATCAGCGACAGGTACCCAGACGAAGCTCTCTAAGAGGACGATTTCTCTCATCCTCAGACCAGGGAGACTTTTCAGTTGGTTATTGTGTCGGATTATGTGATTATACTACTACTGAAAATTCCTGCTGTGACTTTGGCAAGAGACATGGCAAACTATGTGGGATGTCACACACAGAGAATCAGTTTTCATCCCTGTGGCAAACTACATGGAATACAATGACAAAGTGCTGAACTCATTTAGAGTACATTTTCCATTCCTGATGCCGCATGTCTGTTGGATCAGGCTCGGATTAATATTAAATGATCTCGTTCACCTTTATGTTGTACTGGGATTCTCAGTAATAAATGTATCCAGCGTGAATCTTTTTGTCCTTTTGACAAATTCTGATTTATGGTGGATTGGTGGAAGCTTGAATTACCAAAAAATAAGTAAATTATAAGTGTCACTAATAATCAGTTATCAAATGTCAGTTACTCATTTTGAAATTTAACATGCCATATCTCCCATATCTTTATATAAATTTGATGTATGTTTGTGTGGATATTCATACAAGGAAATACAAAATGTAGAGAAATGACATTGATTGATTCAGTGGAAATCAAATCCTCACCCACTGAGGCAATATTACATCAATCTAAAGTAATACTTGTGTTCGCTGTTATATAAATGTATTTCCTTGCCATAATTCTTCACATTGTTATGAGCATGCACGACACTGTGGCAGGTCACACCAGCCACGTCTGAGGGGTTTATGGCAAAAGGCAACAAGCAGAACACTCTTCATCAGCTGAAGTAAGGGGATTAAATATGTTTGGGGTCATTAAAATGTCAGATAGAGAAAAAAGGGAGATTAAAAGTGATAGAGACAGTGTGACCGAGCATGGAGGAAAGACACAGATAAGAAAGGGGTTTAGTGAGTAAAGTGTTGAGACACAGACGGAAGGATGATCTGACTCCAACTGATAGAGAAAAAAACGTGAGAATTGTGTGGAAGCATTTCTTTCTGCTGAAGGGTTTATTGGAGATTTCCTCCCAGCTTTGGAGGAACACTTGTTCAGAACTGCCTCCAGGTAGTACACTGCAGCAGAAGTGTGTGTGTGTGTGTGTGTGTGTGTGTGTGTGTGTGTGTGTGTGTGTGTGTGTGTGTGTGTGTGTGTGTCTGTGTGTGTGTGTGTAAGTGTAGCTATCTGTCTGAACCGGTGTATTTAATACGTGTATGAGTGTTCACTTGCACATTCGCAGTTTGTTGATGTTTTGTTGAAAGTTTTTCTCTGTCTGAATAGCTAATGTTTTCACTGAGGCATTTGGATATTAAGAGAGTATGCATGCGTGCTGAGAAGAGCTCTCACCAGTATTAAAATGTATTAAAACGAAATGAACCACAAAATGAATACGGCTTGTTGTGCTGCTGTGACACATTAGCATGTTATTATTACAAAGAATATGAACAAGTCTGAGCACTGGTGACACATTAATTCATTCACACTGTGATTCATTTTACGATCAATATGCAGATTGTTTCCGGTTTGTCAGTGACTCTTTCCGCTGGTGTTAGAGAGACCCCTGCTGGCCAAGACTGCTCACTGCAGTCTCATGACGTATTTCCTTTTCCGGTGTAAATAAACAATCCAATATGGCGCACTTTTACTAGCAGAAATAAGCGTGTGTCGACACGAAATACGTCAAACAACATAATAATGACTGACCCGAGAAGTGACGGGGTGTTAGTTCGCTATTACTGCACCGCCGGTAACGGGATGGAGCATTTCTTAACTGGCGAGGTGAAGAGGAAGCTGGCAGCCGAAGATGTGGGTATTTATTGTCAGTACGAGTGAGGACACGTCCCCCCTCCCCTGCCCTAAACATACTGTTTGAAGCTTCAGTGTGAGGTTTCGTTATATTATAGAGCATTATTTCCAACACCTAACCCCTAGCATAAAACAGAGGTGTATAGCTAACTTTCTTGCTAAAAATGTTAGCTCGAGTATTAAAACTGAAAACCAAAGTTTAGACCCTGCCATCACTCTCAGACTGACTGACTGGTTTCAACATGGGAGAAAAACTGCATGTAAACCGATGCTTATGCTTATGATTCTGAATATATTACATGAGAAACCCAAACGCATCTCAGAATTATGTTTACTACTTATACTCAGCAAGCACTTTATTAGGAACACCACACTAGCACTGGGTAGCTCCTGCATGGGTTCCACAAGATGTTGGATTCCTTTCAGACGCTGGTCCATGTTGACCTGACTGCATTACATCATGTCTGCAGATTTGTCAAGACAGGTGTTGGAGAGAGTGAGATTGAACTATTGCTTGTTTTTATTTTATTATGAACACCAGCCTTCTCTTTTTCCCTGTTGTGTGTGTCCAGGTGTGTCAGATGACAGGTAAAGTGTTATTCAGCTCCTCCGCGAGGATCGACAGAGTCAGTGAGTTGAAGGCTGCAGAGAGGCTCTTCCTCCTGTTGAAACATGACTCGCCTGTGCAGCTCTCTGCTCACACCAACCCAGGTACCAGCCTGACACATCAAATGAACAGATACATGTAATTGCAAATCACTTGGAGTACCTTGGCAGATAATAAATTGTTTGCCTGACTATCAGTTCTTATTGGTTTGTATCAGTTTTAATTGAATTTATCTGGTCAGCGCACTTCATGGGAAACTCAAATGCTCAAATCGCCTTGGATGACCCAGTTTATTTGATGAACATATCATAATAATGATTCTTCTACATTGCTGTCATTGCAATTTAGGAACTAATTACTATTTTCTATCAACTCTACAATTTGTATACAATTTGTGTTCTCTGTGATACTCACAGCAAAGGCAGCCTCTGTGCTGCAATCCAGACTGTTGGGTGACGGGAGTCAATGGACCAATGCCGTAGTGACATGGAGCCGCCTGCAGGGGGAACTAGCCAACAGGAGAACTACTGTCAATACATCAGGCACTGCCCTGGGTATGAAGAGGACGATGGAGGAGGGGAGAGGGAGTGAGGAACAGAGGGAAGAAGAGGAGAAGTGCAATGTGGAGATTGGAAAGAGTACAGCAGAGCAGAGGGTGGAGGGAAGTGGAACCAGGAGGCTGAGAAGTGGTGAAGAAAATGGAGCTCAGACACTGGAAAAGAAGAGAAAAAGAGAGATGGTACAAAGAGGAGAAAAGATAAGCAGAGAAACCTGTGGAGTTGAGAGGAGGATGGTAATGGATGGTAATGTAAAGAAAGGAATTACATCAGAAACTGATTTGCATGGCAGAGGATCAGCTGGTGTCCACACAACAGCAGGAATAGACCACAATGTGGAAAGTAGCAGCAGGAGGATAGATGACATGCCAGAGGACTGTGCTGTGGAAAATGTGGAACATGGTAATAAGATTTTTTGTTTGTTGTTTTATTACTCCAGTTTTTAAGGCTGATATATTCTCGTTTCTGTTGCTGATTTCTTTTCCTCTTTTTTTAATATTTGCCCACATGTAATTAAGTGAAGACTACTGGAGAAGAAGAGAAGACACTACTGCAACCCAGCAGGATCACACCAAAGATTACTCCCTCTGTCCCTGTCTCTTTTAGGATCAGCTGCAAGTGTACTGGATCTCTGTCTCGACACTTCAGCACACAGGTAGTGGGAGTTAAAATGCAGTATTAAAAAGCAGTGTGAAATCAGAATATTGTCTCTGCAGTTGCATGCATAGGTCAAGATATAATTAAAGAAACAAAACACAGTAAGATCTTTGCGTAGGCTCCTCAAAATCTTGTAAAAGCTTCACATTGTGACACTTTATGTAAAAATACAACAATTTACTTCACTCTACGAGTGTTAAATTAATGAAGTCATGCAGTCAAATGGCTGATCTCTCCATGAAATTGCCAAATGGACATACAGAACAAACTCACACGCACAGAAAGCATAAATAACTGTATATTACTGTATGTTTAGAGGAGTATTGTGTTTTGCAGGAGTTGAGCAAAGTGATTGGAGTAGGTTTGAGCAGACTCCTGGGCTGGAAGGCTGAGCTGAAGAATCCACAGCTGGAGGTAAACTTATCTTTGCACTGATTATACAGTTATTGTGTTAATATGTAATGTAATGCTGTGCCTGTTTTTTATAGGTCCCAGTGTTCGTATTTTCAAAGTAAATACTCGCTCTTTGCATTATGTTGGTGCAGAGACTCAGTGCTCTTTGTTGTTTGTTCTTTTCTGCAGGTAAATGTTTATTTGAGTGACGACCACTGCCTGATGGGGATTCCACTGACCAGGTAATCGACTGAAACGTCTTCTCTTCACTTAACACTTTGCTAATGACTGTGTGCTGTCTCCTTGGAGGTTCTGTTAATGCCCCTAAAAATAGAAGACTGACCATAGTCAATCTATAAGCACATGCAGTATTTATATTCTCTGTGTTTTTGAATGTGCTTTCCCTGCTGCAAGTTAAACTTTTCATTAGCTTTATTTCTTACTGCTGTGTGCCATTGTCATAGTTGTATGATTTTCTGTGCTGTGGCCAACAGCCTCACTTAGTAGCTAGAATCCAGAATCACTCATCAACAGCAAGTGCTGCTGTATGTGCCCCAATCATTGCTGAGAATCCAAACCTCAGAAAAATAATGGATTTAGACTCAGTGGTGATTGTTTATTGTTGCAGCTTTAATTCATTTGATAAGCAGTCATAAGTTGTGAGTCCCACTTGTTTCCTTCAGGTTACCTCTGGCAAACCGGAGCTACATTAAAACCACAGGACTGAGGTCTACAATAGCCTGGGCTATGGCCTCACTGGCTCAGATACAGGTACTAACTCACACTGGCTTCTAAAATCTGTGAGGCAACTACATTACTATGTATACACTTTTTTATGTATGCAAACCAGAAGGCATTATAAAATAATGCAGGCAAGGGCCCTTTTGTCATTGTAGTAGACAAATTCACAGTCTGTCTTTGTTTTACCAATCCCCCTAAAAAAGCAAGGAAGGTTTAGACTCATTAAATGTGACCATTGAGCCTTCAAGCTGCTATTCTCAAGCTGTTGTCATTGTCAAACTTTTAGCATAATGTTTGTTGTCTAGAACTAGACAGTCTTTCTCAAGCATGTGCTTACTCACCAGTCAAACTGTGATGTAATATTGCCCTTCAGTCACAGTTGCACTGTATAAGGTTGATTAACTGTATGTGCTGTGTGTTATCTCCTGTTTTTCCAGCCAGGTTCCTGTGTAGTCGACCCAATGTGCGGGGTGGGAACCATCTTAGTAGAAGCAGCGCAGGAACACAAGGTCAGGACAGAAAGCTACACAGTGCCCCTGTGTATCTGTCAAGTGAATTTAAGTCTGAAAAGTGAACCTTTTATGTTTTAAAAAGTTTTGGAATCAGACAGACACATAAAATGTTTGAAAAATGATTCAGTCCTGGTCCACTTGACTGCATATTTTATACAGTTGTTAATTTAAAAAAAGTAATATTCAGATTTTTACTAATGCAGTCTAATTGTTATATTTCCTTGTCAGAAATATTCTACATTTTATATGATTTAATTAATTTTGGTTATTAATCGCTATGATTTGGCAAATCATCTGTGGTCTTACTAGAACTGTCAAAAGTTTTCATACCATCATAAAGAGTAAATACACTGTGTTTTTAGTAATGATGTATAGTGTTGAATTGGAACACTATTATAATCTGATGTCTCACTCTCTCTATGGGAACTTCAGGCTGCCTGTTTCCTGGGTATGGACAATGATGATAGACAGCTGCAGAGGGCCAATGAGAACATTGAGTTTGCAGAGCTGGGAAACAGGATACACCTGCTGAATGCTTCATCTATGGGTAGGAAACCTGCACTAAATAAAGACCAGAATAATGTAGATTTTATAATGTCATTAATCTATTTAAATTTTCTTGCATTTGCCTAATGTTCATATCCAGAGAGACCTACAGTGTGTGCTTCTGTACAATCAACTTGGATTTCAGGATTGTACAGTAAAGTTGTGTAAAAAGGTCAAAGGCCAGAACTACAGTATTGGCTATCTTTAGTACAGAGGGTTTTAACATAGTGATTTATTAAAGTGTCATACACATACCCAACCCATTTGAGTGTACGTGCTACATGATTCAGCAAAAACCCATATGTCACACTCACAAAGAAAAGTTGTTTTGCTATACACATATTTCATCATCAGATGAATGCCATGCTCAGGAGTTTTATTAAATCTGCCTGTTTCTAAGTGTTTCATGTGTACAGTAGTTTATACATGCAAGTAAATATATAAAATGCCATCATTTATATTATTATTAACATATAAAAATACATTCCCTTCTTGTATAAGAGGAGATATCTGCTCTTTGGAAAACTGACACATAAACATAAGAATAGCTCAAACTGAAATATGTTATGATCGCTTTTAAAGAATTGTCGGCAACTTTAATGTTTTGGAGAGATTGAATCATGAAATTCAGGTGATGAGGACTTTTACTTAATCTATATCTATATCTTGACTTATATCACTGTGGATCCAAAGCTGTATATGTTGGATGGGAATCAGTGGGAGTGGGAGGTGAGTGTGAATCCTGCTGTCATGTGTTAAATTACCTCTGTGCTTGTCTCTCCTCCTCTGTGTGTGTGCAGCGCTGCCTCTGGCCAGTGCCACTGTAGATGCCGTGGTCTGTGACCTGCCGTTTGGCAGGAAGTTTGGCACCAAAACAAACATGGCTACCAACCTGCCAGTCATTGTGACTGAGATGGAGAGGTTTGTTCACTGAATAAGAAAATGTTACTAGTTTGTGTCTGTCTGTGCTCATGTACTGTGAAGAATTTTTAGCCTAAAGAAACCAGAAATGAATTTAATAATGTTTGTGTGCCTAGGGTCCTCCGTGTTGGTGGTACCATGGTCCTCCTCCTGAGTCCTCAGTTATCCTTTCTCCTCAAAAAACTCCTGGCACAAAAAGACACTGAACCAAAGTCTAACCAGGAAACACAGCCTCAAACTGGATTACTAGACGGCCGATCTCCTTCTCTACCTTCCAGAAAGCTGCAGACTTTCCAAATTCACCAGGGGTTGAAACCCTCACCTACCAAGGAAACAGACACTCACTCAGGGGTACAACAACCCCTGCCTCCACCCCTCTCCTCTCTGAAGCACCAAGCAACTCTGAGAGTTAGCTTAGGTGCAATAGATGGACTTATCCATAAATATGTCAAGATAAGTGTTTGATCAGTGTTGATGGAAGTCACATTTCAAAGTTACTACTTTGTTTATTTTGTTACTTATCATGAAAAATGAGTAGTTATATTGAAATTCCATGCTTTATTAAAACTAGTCTGTAATATGTTTTTTTACTTGTTTTCCTACTGTTTTTTTATTGCAAATAACTTGAATGAATATATATATATATTTTTTTTTTTAGAAACAATGGGGTATTTTGGGTTGTGAGCTTTGAAAGTTTTATCAGCTGTGGATTGGAAGGTAAATTCTTTATCCACCTTCCTATTTTACATTTGATTGGCGTGTTAGCTCAGGGCGAGCTCGCTGCCTCCACCTGCCAATGCTATTCAGTCTATCCGTGTGTACTTCAACTCACTTAGACAATATGTCTAATTTAAACTTTTTCACTGCTTACACTACAGTGTGCATTCTTCATCCCTTTTCCTTTTTTTTTCTTCTGTCACTTAATACTACTTCCACCACTTCTTCATACAAATTCGAGCCAGCAACACAATTTAGTTTTAGCTTGTGCAGAAGCCAGCAATCCCACTGCAATTTCTCCACAAATTATATTTTCCCTTTACATTCAGAACTGTATTTGAAAGAAGCTGACTTGTGGTGGTGGTGTTGGCTTATGCCTTTAAAAGATATGGCTGGTGTTATTCTGTGTTCAATGAAAAGACCAAAACCAGCAATGTTCCAGTTTGTGTCTCAAATCTGTGCAACCTCCCTGCCCTGTTAGTGGTACACAGGCCCGAGCCTATTCATTCCTACTGAAGATATAAAATGGCTGACAGATTTCAATCATTTTTTCAAAAAGGTTCAGTAATTTAGTAATCTAGTTTTTAGCAAAAAATTCTCAAACGAGTAAACAGTGCATTTGTCTCCTGAAAAAAAACCCTGGCACAAAAGATGTTTGTTCTCATTTCATTATAGAGTACCTTATTTTTTTTTTATATGTAATTTCCTTAAAGAATAAAACAAGTTTATACAACTTGTTTTGAGGTTGTATACTGGGGCATATGCCACTTTCCCCATTAGCTAGAGAGTGACTAGCTACACTATTTGCCTTACCACTGCTTCAAGGGGAGTGACAACTGTAAAGTTTTCAATAATGGGACTTTTGTTCTGTTTTTGTAACAGACCCCATCAGCTGAATCACAATGTTGCCATCTGCCACTGTTTAGCCCTGCTTAGCCCAGTTTTACATTGAAAGTCTAGACAAGGCCACACCGGGCTTAGTGTTTTCATTCATTTCTCCCATAGCTGTAAACTTCCTGTGTGTGCTGGCTGTGCAGATGAGTTATTGCAGGAAATTACATCTATGTAGGTTTGAGTTAAAAGAAAATTTGGTCGAAGGTGCGTTTCTCCGGCCTTTTTTAATTTTATCCGCACAAACAAATTATCAAGTACTTTTCCAGATTATTTCCGTTTTGCATCACAACTATGCTGAAACGAAATTACAAATATCTTAAATTCAACAGCTCCATCGTCCCGGTCAAACTCTGGTCAGACTCCATGGAGAGGGAAGGCCATGATGTCCATTGCGCATGCCCAATGCGCAGTGGAAGCCATGTTGGAGCTACACTTGAGTCGGGCTGGGATTTTCTGACGCCGTATGTTTTTCTTAAAATATCTGTGTTCGTACGTTGTTGGGGTTCGTCAACCGTGCGCGATCGGCGCCGTAATCGGCAGTGGAAATGATGAACTCCAGTGTCGACCTGTCCCGGCGGAATCCGCAGGAGGATTTCGAGCTGATCCAGAGGATAGGAAGCGGCACTTACGGAGATGTGTACAAGGTAAAACTGCAGTGAGGGAAGCAGCCACCGAGTTCCATTACCGGACACAGAGGCGTTAGACATTTATGGCTGATTTACAGCTTTTCTTTGTGGCCCGTCACAGTTGCAGGAACAGTAGGAAACTAACATTGTAGCAATCAACGGCTCCTTTCTGAAATACTGCTCTTCTTTTCGTGTTGGTGTTTACTGATGCAGTCTGTAATCTGCTACTCATACGTCTAGCTACTTCCATTGTCGGACACAACCAGGGCTGGTCTTCACTGATGTTTTGTGACTGTTATTGTTTTGGCCTTTCTCCCCGACTATTTGTCGACATTGTGGACATCCGCCTCCCGATTATTGAAATGCCATTTAGTACTTGCATTGCTCGGGTGCTGAGAAATCATGAATAACCATATCTAACGTTAACGTTTACTGTAAATCTTCACTATCGGAAAGGCTACGTTAAATCTGAATTTGTCGAGCAGAAATCCCACAGAAGTGCGAGTAGTTACAAAGAAATTGTGACATACTTGTTCACACGCCGTATGCTGCGGCCATCGTCCGAATATTTTTTTTAATATTAATAATGAAGAAGACGGACTGATTTAGACGTGTCCGATAATAGACGTTTAGCCGTTAGCTGTCCGACAACGGACGCAGTTAACCTGATAGCATCAAGAAGCTAACGAGGCTTTTAGCTGAGTCGTGGGAACATTTTTGACAACATGACAACAAGCAGTGATTTGTTACCTGCACGGGAACACAAACTGAAGCGGAGACAACCTGGCGGGTTTGTCGTTAGTCGTTTTAAATGAGGAGGCAGCTGCAGAATTTGTTAAAACTGTCTCCGTTTTGTCCTGACAGAGACTGACAGCTGCCTGCCTGGGAATCCAGTTCGGCTAAAGGCGCAAAGGGTTGAGCGAGCTACAACAACAACAACAACCATAATATCAACCTATTGTTCATATTCACATTTCAACATCAGTAATAATTAGTCGGACTTATTAAGGAACCGAGATGTCCTTCTCTACGTCGCCTGTCTGATTTACGTTGCGTCCTAGCTGTTGTCATTGGTCCCACACTTCACCAGGGCCCTGTGTTTGGGAGGCTGGGATCCAAACGGGAAGGCAGTTCCTGAATTACAACCCAACATCATCACAGTCAGATGGGGTATCCTACATAGAACAATTGCAGTCATAATTATATAACACAGTTTAGTAGAATACAATGTAGAAACACAACAGGGTTGTCTCATGTCATGTAAAATTTATAGCATCACAGGAACCTGGAAAGTAACGCTGCAGTACAGAACAGATGCCACCCTGCAGGATGAGATTGCTATAAATCCACAGATGAGTCCTTCAGACACAAGTTAAGTCCCTCTATAATGCTATGATAACACCATATCATATAGAAAAAATATACCATGAAGCATGATAACTTCAGCAGAAGCGTACAACAACTCAGTATGACAAACAAGTTCTTATTAAAATATTAAAGCAATCTTTCCAGTTGATTTGCACATGTATATCAGTCAGGTTATGCAAGTTAAACATCCCCACTCTAGCTCTGTTGTTGTTTGTGTAGCAGCCACTTTGTTGTGGAATTTAATTTCACCATTATGTGAGAGAGAGAGAGAGAGAGAGAGAGAGGCTTTTGGCAGAGTGGAGATTCATTAAATGCTTTAATAGGACTAGATGATGTTTGGTTAACCTCCAGACTATTTGTGGTAATTACAGGAATATAACGTATCCTAAAGACCATGGATGTGACAGATTTCAAGTCTTTTTGAACTCATAGCTGCCATTAATTCCAGCTGTACTTTCTAAATACCCCGCTATCCGTCATCATTTCTTTAATTTTAGTGTGTTTTCCATATTGTACCCCTCCATGTTGTAGCTAATCTTGTTTGTTTCTAATTTAAGTGCAGTATCTTGCCCACTTGCAGGCAGATAGGTCTGACATAATCTCTTCACCAGGCCGGCAGCTCAGAGCTAACTCGCCCGTTAGATCTGTTACAAACAGGCAGCTGATTAATGTGCACTCATATAAACGCTGCTGTACAACCTAAACACAACAGAATGATGATAACAGAGTTGTAATTTCTTGCTTGTAGCATTATTATGTAACTGATGCTCTACGTCGTAGTGAAAACAGAAGTTTTGCTGAAGGACACTTGGGGGCTCTAACCTGAAACCTCTGGATTAAAGGTTGTGCTTCTAAGCAGCGGGGCATTTGGTAAACCTCAGTGATGCCTATATTTGGTTCTACCGCTGTGTGAAAATCTGCGGCTTGGATAGGAATGTTTGAGCAGGAAACAAAGTGTGAACTCTTCTAGCTTGTTTTCTCCTCTGTTTGTGGCCCTGCCTCTCTGTCTGTTATGAGTTAGAATCTGAAGGAGGATTGGTGGCTCATGGTGTGACAGGCCTCCTGACCACGAGATCACAGGTTTGATCCTCCAGAGAGGGAGCTTGTGGGGCTGAACATGATATCTTTGATTTTTTTTTTTCTTTTCTTTTTTCTTTTTCTTTTTTCTGAGGGAGGTACCGATATTTGTTTCAGGCTGCCCATACTGTCTGCTGATACTGTCAATAAACTGCTGCATTTTCAGGTGAAAGATTTCCTAATTTCCCTCAGGAATGTTTCCTTAGCAGGGAGTAAAATACCTTAACAGCATTTAGGTCATTCAGTAGCACCAAAACTCCCCATTCAAACTCAGACTAATGAAATTCTCCAGCTGCTCCTTAAGGCAGGGTGAGGCAGGGTTGAATTTTACAGACACCCCACAGGCTGTATGTTAAAAAAGAAAAAGGACAATAGAGCATTTAGGGCTGTGTATATTTTTTCACATTGTACTGATTATTTTTGTAATAACTTAATGTGATTAAAAATGTCACAGTTTAAATCAGAATGATTCCTGAAATACTAGAGCACCAGCTGAGCAGTTCGACCTCCCATCGTACCGTCTTGTGCAAATAACACCAACTATGCATGTTCACATGCTATTTACTGTAAATCATTAGTATTTGTCGATACTGGAAGAAAGCCGGCCTACTTGCCTTGCACTGGAGGTGACAGCACTTGAGTGATTTCCAATTTTTAATCCTGCATCCTGAAATCCAAGTGGAAGGCAAGAGTTTGATTCAGTTTAAACTCAGAATTCCTGTAACATGATGACAGTACGCTGCACGCAGCATGCTTGTGTTTACCCAACAGACGTTTGTGTGTGATGCTTTAAACCAAATAAAACCAAACACACTGGCGAGGAAGAATACCAGACGTTGATGAGCTCTGTTTTCGTTCTG
Source organism: Seriola aureovittata (assembly GCF_021018895.1). Taxonomy (NCBI): domain Eukaryota; kingdom Metazoa; phylum Chordata; class Actinopteri; order Carangiformes; family Carangidae; genus Seriola; species Seriola aureovittata. Next base: position 20,603,600 of record NC_079377.1, read on the forward strand.
TAAACGGCCAGCTCGCTCACCGATGTTAAAGATACGATTTGTATTGATTTGTCACTTTGGTGTGGGCGGCGCAGGGAAGCAACAACGCTTGTTTTTTTGCAGTCCCACTTTGTCACTGAGGCTGCTTCCCGAGAGCTCCAATAAACGCCAGTGTGAGCTTAATTTGTTGCTCTATAGCCATGAAAACCTGCTGCAGGCAAGCTGCAAAAAACTGTAGCTGTCCTCACCCTCTGTGCTTCAGAAGACTCGGCACAGGCCGAGTATTCAACAGTACACAGATCTGATGTAACTTGGGTTGTTTAAATAGGATGACTGGTTAGTTTTGTCAAGGTGATTGAGGAAGCAGAGGAAGACGGCGGCCTTCACCGGGGTAGGGATCAGTTAATGACGAATCGGTTTCAGTAGCTACGTGTGCTCCTGAATCATGCCAGGCATCTGGGTATTTTTGGACTTCACGTAAGGGGAAAGCAATGCTACCTGTTCTTCTGTGACGTTCCACTGTTTTTCAGTCAGTTTACCAGCACAGCCAGGCAAATATCCCAGAGCTGACGTGGCTGTTTGTGGGATGTAAATAGAAATAAGACAGTACATTTGGCTGTATTCGTGAAAGGAATTTCCAACTTAAATCCCCTTAAACTGAATAAAAATTTGAGCTATCTCAGATTTAAAGAGGATGATAAACTGATTAGCCTGAGTTTGACTTAAATGCCCCTCCTCCCCTTCATAAAAGTAAGGATCAAGATCTTACGTAGATGATTGAAGCCATATTAAGTGGCTTGTGTTTATGGATTCACTCACTTCTGGATGTACGATGTACTTAACAGTAATAAATGTGGTGATGGTAACTATTTCCTCTGGCCAGACCTCGGTGTGTGTGGCACAGCTGGGCAGCCATGGTCCAGGAATGCAGGAATCCTCACTTCCTCCTTATGTGTGTGTGTTGTGTGTGTTGTATGTGTGTGTGTGTGTGTGTGTGTGTGTTCATGTCCTATTGTTTCCCACTGCTCCAGCAGAGGAAGACAGAACTGCGGCATAACACACACACACACACACACACACACACACACACAAAACCAGATGATTGTATCGTCACATGCATAGACACACACACACAGATGGCTACAGAGTCACACCAAAAGCTGCTGGCCCAGAACCATCCTGTTTTTGTCACTGTTCCTCTAGTTGTTTTCTCACTGAGGTGGATATACAGACCTCAAACTGCATTCACAAAAGCTCTGAAGCAAAGCAGTGTTCTGGATCAAGATCGGAAATGTAGTCGTCCTGGCTCTCCGGTTTCTGTTCGCCCAGTACAGTTAATGTACTGTGCAGGGATTTGTCTCTGTGCCATTGGTGCAGTGACATTGATAACTTGCATAGTTGTTGCACAGTAGTTAATAACACAGAGTGGTGGTATGGGACAAAACCAGATGTGTAATTGCATTCTGAAGTCATTTTAAATACAGTCACAGGTATTCAGGCAGAGTGCTATTAAGTTTACCTTCTGTGTTTATATTAGAGAAGAATAATAAGCTTTAACACCCTTCCTTTTAGAAAGTGCACAACTGATTCTGTATTTCACTATAATTTATATCATATGCATATTAGACAAATATTTTATAATCATTCCTCTGTAAAACCTGCCAGACCTGATATGTCTGTCTCCTGCTTAAAGCGCTTAATGTATTTTAACTATGTAAACAAGCGACTTAGCCAATGTGGTTCACGTTATCTTGAGCCAGGGTGTAACCAGCTATTAAAATTACACTTGAACCATGTTCATAAAGTTAAATGCAAGGTCCTGTGGCTCGTATTTGCTCCTTTATTAACTAAATGATTAACTAAGTGTCTGCAGGGATGTAGATGTTGCTTTGGAAACTGTTTGCTGTGCAGACTGAATGGTTGTGACACCTCTCTGCAGGGTGGGCCAACAACAAAAGAATTAATGGTGTGACAGGTGAAGAAGTCCATGCCCCCCCTCCACCCTCAGAGACACTTTTACAGCACTATGTTGCTGCATTTGACCTGGAAAACCTCCACTCAGCAGGTCGAACTTTCCTGAAGTACAGGAGCTGCTACTGTCAATCACCAGGGTCTGATTCATGAAATCTGACAGATCCTCTTTAAACTCAATAAATGCCTCTGTGAAAACAACTTAGGGTCACCAATTAATGTGAACCTTTTCATATTTGAAAAGTCAATTCTCTTGCATTTCACCAACAAACAAGAGTAAACATGAAGCAGTATGTTACTACACTTCAACTGGATATTTGGAAAGCGTTTAGCGTTGACCTGTTCGCCTCCTGGTGCAGTGCGTTTGTAATGGCCGAGCTGTGTAGCTGTTAAGACTGACATTTCTAAGAAAACAGGCTGCAGGTTTGTCCCTTCATCACTGTGACAAAAAGTATTATTGAATCATTCTCTTTTTAACTCAGTTCTCATACTGATTAACAGATGTTTTGATGTGTTGACCTTTTACTTCCTAGGAGAGAATGATAAAATGACTGTGTTTATTTTTTTTAAAGAGAGATCTGCTTTCTATGTTTTACAAAAGAGACCTGGACTGTGTGCTCATTGGATTGTGACCGGTGCAGGTTACTGAAGTTGAAGTGCTTTGACTTGAGCTTGGTGTCGCTGATATTTTTACATTTTCCAATGGATTTGGAAGATGTTCACCAGAACAAGTTAGTTAACCAACAGAGGAAGAGATAATCTTTCATCTGAAGTGAAAAAGGTTTTCACATGACAGTAGTTAATATGATAATTGTGAAATGCGAGTCAAGAACGAGGCATTAATTAAGAAGTTTGTCATGGCCGAATTCATTGGTTATCTTAAAGGTCAGAGAGGCATGCTTGTGATTGGACAGTCACCTGTTTGAAACCTCCAATCTCTTGGAAAAATCTCATCGAAGGAAGTGAATACCCAACTACTGTTTTAGTGATCGCCCCAGGCCTTAACATCCGCACTCATTGGAGTTGTTCACTGGCTTTTAGCAGAGGGCTGTGCTTGTACTCGGATGCCCCCAGGATAACCAGATTGTAATTGCACCAGAAAGTTCAGCAGGCAAGTTTTCCAACTTATCTGATTCCATGACAGGAGGTGACTAGGATCCTTTGCACTATGGTGCTTTTATACTTCTTGTAAACAGTTCAGTTAGAAATCTGTAATTTATTACTAAGTATATGGGTTTTTTAAAAGTGGCTTGATAGTTGATATTGGATTTTTGTTGATAGTATCAGTAAGCAGAGAGTAAGTGGGTTAATCCTTGAACATGAACTTGTGACCTGAGGTGACTCGACTCTACGAAGAGGACCACTACACCCACATGACCTCTGACCTTATGTAAGACAGTCTGTCAGATAAGTCGCCTGCCAGTAGTTAAGCTCACAAGACTACTGTCACACCAGATCAACGATAGATGGTACAAAAGCGCCTGTCGGAGCTGTAAAGGATGAACATTAATTCAGTTCAGACAAAATTGAAAGTACTGTAAGCAAACAAGCTCAGAATGAAATCAAGTGGTACACTTTTATTTATTTATTTTTTTAGTTGCAGGTTTCCAGCTCAAGCTGAGTGGGATGATTAGCATGGTGAGCTGCTACTGCTGAGGTTGTTACTGTTTGTTTGTTCATGGCCAGAGAGAGGAGAGAGTGAAATGCCACACTGATCCTCCACTGAGCTGGCCATATGCTGAGTATATGACACACAGAAACACACACACACACACACACACACACACACACACACACACACACACGCAGCCTACTAGAGGTGTTAATGATGGATATGAGCTAAGTTTCTCCATTACTGTGTAGTAGAGACCTACATCGAGCCAGTGCTGATCTGGGAATACAGCACATGGAAAGTAACAACTCCTATATCCAACAGTCCTGAAATGTGCTTCTCTGCATTAAGTCAATTCTCATTATGTTAAAATTTCATAAGCAGGGCTGAGTATCACAGCTGAATATTTTTTCTGGTACTCAACAAGATGTGTCCATAACTCGACCTATCAAATACTGTTAAGCATGGGTGGATTATGAGACAACGGGCCCCTGGGCACAGACATGTAAACGCCCCCCCACCACCACAACCACATAGGAGCAAGACCCACAGACTGAAGGAGACTGAAAATGCTGCATGTAGTCACTTAATTCTGTGTCTCCGTGTCATTTCCCCCCCCCCCCTCTTTCAACTACACACACTGTGCGCCTCTTTGTGGTCATTCTGTGTCTCTTTGTAGTTGTTTTGTGTCGCTTTGTAGTCGTTCGCTTGACTTCCCAGCAAGAAATGTTTACAGTAACTTCAAAGAGAGGCTGTGGACCAGGAGCCCTTAACTCATTGGGCCCCAGGGCCAGTTCCCCCGAAGACCCGTTCATTAATCCATTCATGCTGCTGAGCACCAGAATTTTGCATGAATTGTTTGCTCATATTGACATATTGTCTTCTCAGATGAGACAGTCTCTAACTTGAATCATAATTGGGAATATTTTAAGTTCTGTTTGTGTTGAATATTTGAGAACTTTGTCTTCCTTAGTTAAATGGAGAAGGATGTGTTTATTTCTTAAAATATTATGTAGAAAAACATTTTTCCGATCCTGAAATTCAGTTGTTGTATTGGTACATGCATCAGCCCCTATTCCCCAGTACATACAGTGCATCATTGGCTTTGTCGCCTTAATCACCCTTCCTCTGTGTCACCAGCACCAAGTCAGTCACTTTGTCTCAACATGTAACAGTCAGGGACCCAGGCTGTGTTCATGTAGTGGTGATGACCTTAGTTATTCATTTATGTGACATTTTAGCTGACGGGTTCAAAGTTCTCACCTAGAATAAATTAGAGTTAGAGCGATAAACTTTTGCGTTTTGTTTTCCCATCTATTAAATCTAACTATTAAAAACAGCTTTCTATGAAGTGGTTTCTGTGTTTGATCATTTGGTAGATCATTATTTGTTCAGCCACTGATTCGTCACTGAATGGAAATGTCAGGGAATGATGGATTGCACTGCTTTGCTGTGGCATTTTCAGTATTGTTCTTACATTTCATTCATTCATTTTGTCCATGAATCACACAAGAGAACTAATTAGATTTGATGGACTTGAGCATTTTGTGAATCGCACTGGTTGACACAAAAAGTTGAGCTTGATTGATCGTGAAAGTTTGTGAAAATGTTTCCTTGTTGTTTCCTTGTTGTTTCCTGATTAGCCCAGACGAGCGTCACACAGCATCATTTGTTTTCTTCTGCTCGCTCAGGCCTCTGAAACGTCTTTCAGCGTGAGTTTGTTTGTGCTTGAATACGTTTGCCTGCCTCGGCACTGGATGTCAGAGAGGAATTCAGGCTGTTGCTCAAGGGCACTTCAGTATAGCAGGCCTTTTGGGGGACTGATCACACCAAACAGCTTGCTTCAGTCAGTCAGTCAGTCACAACAACCAGTCAGTCAAGTCGAGTCAGGCTGTGTGTTGTTGCCACTAACAGTGGCACTGAGCTCTATGAGTCATCTCAGACTGAAGACACACTGTCTGTGCTCTCCTCTCGGCTTCTCTCTTCTTCTTTTCTCTTTGCGTCTCTTTGTCCGTCCCCCCTCCCACCACAGCTTTGTTTTGGAGTGGGCCGGCCTCTGTCGTTCGTCCTCTGCCTCAGTTCTTCTTCACTTGATTTTCTTCTTGAACAGAGGAAACAGTTCTTGTCCTCTTGTTCGACAAAACTAAAAATCCGTCTTCATTGTGTGTAACGTTATTGATTAATATTTGATAGTGCGGTTGTTCTTTCTGTGGTTACCCTTGAGTTCTTGACTTTATTTAGTCTCCTCCTCGCTGTTGTGTTTCTGCAGTGCACTTGTGTGGGCAGAACTCCTGGGTCTTGTTTTTGAAGTTGAATTTCTGTTTGTGCCACTTTTTTTTTTTTCTTTCACCCTTCAGCTATAAGGGCGATCACTGCTCGTGCTGACGAGGCAGCTCAGTTAGCACATTATCACTGCATCAGAAGCATGGAAAACTTCAATGCAATTTTATGTACGTCTCATTTTGAGTTTTTAGAAATTAATTGTGCCTAGTTAGGAACATTTTTATACATGCAATGTATTTAGAGAAAACACTTCACTTTTTTATATACTGTAATCTGTGAATATCATCCTGTTATTCTCTGTCCTGATGTGACTATATCAAAAATGGAAATTCCACCAGTGACAGAGGCTTGATGGATGTTATCATAAAGACCCTTATATCGACCCTCTAGCATTTGACAACTTCCCCCTAAAGTGAACCGACCAGAATGTAAAATGTCATGGTTTCCCTCACTGATGTTGGGTAAATATGCTGGTGAGGCTGCAGCCAGGATCAGGGTAGATGGGGGTGTTTCTGTCAGCTGCTTCCTTGAGACTAGAAGAAGAAGAAATTAGAGCTGTTGTGTCAGAGACTTGACAAATTACTTCCAAGCTGTTAATGGTATTGAAACTCTTTGTTTTGTCTCTCATGTTGAAATTCTTATCAGTTAACTAGAGGCACCTTTTTCCCTTTGTTTCTTTCACATACACACTCTCACACACGCTCTCTCTTTCTCTCTCTCTCTCTCTCTCCCTCCCCCTCTCATTTTCTCACACATGCTTAATGCAATGTCACACACAGTCATACTTGCACACTCTTGGCCTGGGAGAAGTGAGCAATTCATGTGTCCTCTGAAAAACCATCTTTTATTCATGCGTACTTCATATAGAATTCCTCTCCCGACCAGTTCTGCTGCTAAAGGTAAACACGCTGTGCTATTTATAGAAAATCTGCCTCTGCATTCTGCAAAAAACAACTTTCGATAAAAATCAGCTTTTCAGGAATACAGGAAAAACTGTGTTGAGGTCCAGACATCCCTCTGTCACCCTGCCTTAAAACTGGCTGCAAGCAACATATTGGATCATCGTGTTTTGTTAGTTTTTTTTTCCTGGTTGGATCAGGAACGTGAAGGTGAAGCACTCGTGACAAAATGTCATGACTCATGTAATTTTGCATCAGGGTCTAAACTGGAGAAAGGATTAGGGATTGTGTGTCTGACAATTGGATTAAAGGTAATCGTGCAACAGTTCCAAATGGGATCCAGCCGCTCTGAAATGTCTTTAAAGTATTAGTTACAACTTTCCCATCATGCCTGCTGTTTCTCCATTGCACTTGTCTCCATCATCGCTGTATGACCTTTACCGCGAGGGGCTGCCGTTGAATGGGGGGGGGGGGGGAGATTATGGTGCAGGTCCACGAGTTTGAAGGTTTATCAAACACCAATATACTGTACAGTATAATCTTTTTTTTTTCACACATGGAGTCGGTGCAGCTCAAGTCTGCCTCAAAGTTGCATGAACAACATTGCTAAGAAATAACCGTTGTTTCAAAGGCGCCACTCACCCATTCTCTCTCTTCTCTCCCTCCTTCAGGCTCGTAATGTTAACACAGGAGAGCTGGCTGCTATCAAAGTCATCAAACTGGAACCGGGTGAGTTATCTCATCTTTCTCTCTTTTCCTTTATCTCCCTGCTTTTTGCTATATCTCCTTCTCAATCTCTTTTTCAGCCTGTGTTCCTCAATTTTTCTCTCTCCGTTTTTTCCTTTAGCCTTTTTCCTTCATGGGACTCTTTTCCACACTCCCCCCCTGTTCACTCCCTCTCTCACCCTACACTTATAGATCCTTTCCTTCTATCATTGTCCCATGCATTATTTTTCCCTTTCCTCCCCCTCTGCTGGTTTCCATCATCTGTTCCGCCACTGAAAAAAGGAAAACAAACAAAAAAATCCGTCAGAAGTTACAGGAAGTGTGGAAATTTATCATCACGCCGCTGCTAAATAATTAAGGTCTTTAATGTGGAATTTAAAGAAGGAAAATATGTAGAAACCCGCTCTGCTGCCCTCCATCCTTTTACACTGGCTTCCATGAGTCTGCCCCGCATCATTTAGCCAGACACACACACACACACACACACACACACACACACACACACACACACACACACACACACACACACTGACTCAAACACAAATCCACTTCTCCATCGTTCTGTTACTTTGTATTGCTTTGTAAATAATAATGACCACATCAAGCACTTAGATACTAGATTATCATTGTAATCTATTGTTGTAATAGTGTGTGTGTGTACACACATGTGTTTTCTCTCCAGGTGAGGACTTTGCTGTCGTCCAGCAGGAGATTATAATGATGAAGGACTGTAAACACTCCAACATTGTTGCCTATTTTGGCAGTTATCTCCGGTAAGTGTGTGTGTGTGTGTGTGTGAGTGTTAGATGTAACAATATTTAGTTATGGTTGTCATCAATGGGCATGTTGTTGATATTAAAGAACATTGCATTACTCTGGTTTGTGTGTGTGTGTGTGTGTGTGTGTGTGTGTGTGTGTGTGGAAATAATAGACAGATGGAAAAAAGAAATTAGAAATTAGTTGTGTGAGACATTGTGTGTATGTGTAAAGGTATACTGACAAAATATTCTGTGTGTGTGAAGGAGAGATAAGTTATGGATCAGTATGGAGTACTGTGGAGGAGGTTCTCTGCAGGACATCTATCACGGTAACAACATGCACTCAAACACACACACACACATTTTGATAACTGTTGTTTTTTTATATTTAGTTTTATATCATTCTCACTTTTTAATATTCCTTCGTCTCTCTCTTTCTTTCTCGATGTTTGTCTGTCTCTTCCTTCTTTCACTCCTCCAGTAACCGGGCCCTTGTCAGAGTCACAGATAGCCTACATGTCACGGGAGACCCTGCAGGTAACGTATACAGTGTGGTTATTATATCAGTCTATGTGTCTATTTGAATAGAAGAGGGGGATAATAACCAGCTGGAGCTGCTTCACATTCTCTCTCCGTGAAATGATGAGCATAGACACCAAAATCATGAATGATTGGAAGTGTTCATTGGCTCTTCTGCTTAATCCTCATGGTTTATCAATAAATAAATGACATCGGGAAACTTAGTTGAGTTATTTATCAATTTTCTCATGATCAAACTGTGCTCCACATACGCATTTTAAAATTGTGATTCTGTTTTCAGGGTTTATACTATCTACACAATAAAGGCAAAATGCACAGAGACATCAAGGTGAGTTTGGAGAAAACGTATGTATGGAATATGCATGTTATAAAATGAAGAGCAAGATCAAACCTTTTTACAGTTTTGTCAAATACACGGCAACTACTGAAATAGCTTTATATTGAAATCAACTCCTCTTGAGAAGCTGTGAAAATTGTCATAGAGCCACTTTACAGTTTGTACATTTTTAGTGATAAAAAGTGAAAGAAAATAAGAATTGAACCCCAAACACAGCTGATGGGGTTAGTGGCAGGGGAAATGATTATTGAATCATAGCTGCAGGATGCACTGATCAATGATAAATCACTTTGCAACAAACCCGCACAGCTGAATGTTGCTTCTCAAGTTCATTTGAATTGACCTGAAGTTGTGATTTCTGGTGTTGTTTCCTGATGCATGGCGTGTTTGTCTCTGACAGGGAGCCAACATCCTCCTGACAGACAACGGCTACGTTAAACTAGGTAAGAGGAACATGCAAAGCCTCTGCAATTTCCCTCTGCTTCAAAAGCGTGAATCTGAATGGCCTCATTTACTGGCTTGGTTTTCTTTTCTCTCTCCTCTGTCTCCCCTGCTCCCTCCTTCATATAATCATTGCTGTTCCTACTCTCATACTTTTTTTTATTTTTTATTTCTTGCTCACATTCTTTCTTCATTCTTTATTCCCTTTTCAATTCTTTCACTCCTTCCCTTCTATTAATCTCTATTTCGTTCTTCTTTCTAATTCCCTTTCCCCCTTTTTTTCCTCTCCTCTCCCTTTTTCTCTCTGCAGCTGACTTTGGTGTATCAGCCCAGATCACAGCAACTCTTGCCAAGAGGAAGTCATTCATTGGAACTCCTTACTGGTGAGTCGTGCTTGTTTTTCTCTGTCATCTGCATGTGGATAAACATGCTGACAAAGTAAATGTGTAAAATCCAACTTCCTACTGCATGTGAGAGGCCTCGAAGCAGCTGGGGATAGGGCGGGAATTTGATAAACTGTCTTACATCAGGCAGTATCAAGGAATTTGTCTAATGGCTCAGGCTAGAGGAACAAGCCAGAATGTCTCATCTAACATGTTTCATGCATTTATCGCATTAGCTGATGTTTGCTGTAGTGAATCCAGATTATTCACCTCCTCACAAAACCTTAACAAACCAGGAATGAATAGTATTCTTGGGCTCTAGAGAAACTCAGACAGACGAAGGGTCATGGAGACGTCAAGAGGGTTGTAGATCAAGGTCATGGTGGCGTCTCCCTCTGTGCTGCTGCAGGGAAACACTGGAGAAAAAAAAAATCTAATGCAGTTCTTGTGTTTAGCTGTTTAATTAACCTGATTTTGTGAAGAAAAAAAATTAACACACATTTTACTCCCGTTCTTTCCCTCTTGTTTTTTTTCATGCCCTCCTTCTGTCTCTCTCTCTCTCTCGCTCTCTCTCTCTCTCTCTCTCGCTCTCACTCTCGCTCTCTCTCGCTCTCTCTCGCTCTCTCTGTGTAGGATGGCTCCGGAGGTTGCAGCAGTGGAGAGGAAAGGAGGTTACAACCAGCTGTGTGATATCTGGGCTGTGGGCATTACTGCAATAGAGCTGGCTGAACTACAACCACCCATGTTTGACTTGCACCCCATGAGGTAGAGAAGTGTGTCTTTGTGCATTATACATATGGTGTGAATATGAAAAATTCAATTCTTACCTCACTCACTGATTGGAGCAGAAAAGCCCCATCTGTGTTTATAGCACTGATGCCTGACTTCTCAAAGGTATCTCCTGATTTTATATTAGTTTGATTTAATCAGTCATATGTAACTTTTTCAGAACCTACAACAGATGTTTTGTAAGATGTTGTCATTATAATTGCGTGCTGTGCAAGAGGCTCTTTCACCACTGTTTAACATTACGCCACTGTAGTCAAGTCTTGAGGATTAATCCTTGTCTTTCTCTCTTTCCCCACAGGGCTCTGTTCCTAATGACCAAGAGTAATTTCCAGCCTCCTAAGTTGAAAGATAAACTCAAATGGTGAGAGCCCACCCTGTCCCTTCACCCACTGAGACACATTTACTGTAGACGCATAAACCCTACTGTTGATGTTACCCAGTTTTATCAAATCTGTGTCTCACTTGTTTCAAGGCTGGAATATGAACTCTTTCTCTTTTTCTCTGTCGTCCTCTCTCTGCTGGACAAACAGGACAAATAACTTCCACCATTTTGTCAAACTCGCCCTGACCAAGAACCCAAAGAAGAGGCCCACGGCTGAGAAACTCCTGCAGGTGAGCAATAAAACAGCATATTTATAAAAAACACAAGTGGTCCAGCTCTCTGAAGTTACCCATCCCAGCTGAACTGGGATTAGGGATACAAACTGCAGCATAGACCATTCCTACATTAAAGTGTGTCATCCTATTGGTTTGTTTACATGTATGCAGACTTTTTAAAAGCATTAATTGCTACAGTTGTACATTATATATAAAATATAAGCAAATCCCTGTTTCATAGGTCGGTACATCTCATCTGATGTACTGTTTTTCAGGTGTATGTCTCTGATACTAAAAATATACAGTTTATTAAATAAACTTGACCAACCAGACCCATCAAACATCCGTCACAGCTTCTCACACTTCAATGCTTGAATATTTTGGGGTTATTTAATTGTTAGTCATTGCTGATTGGTCATTTAAAGACATCGCTCTGATTGGCTCCCTCTCCTCTCGGTCCTCCAGCACCCTTTTGTGTCGCAGCCTCTCAGCAGGACGCTGGCAATCGAGCTGCTGGACAAAGCCAACAACCCCGACCACAGCACCTACAACGACTTTGATGATGACGACCCTGAACCCGAGGTAACCTTTGGCCTTCTCTTTGAGGTTTTGATTTCCAAAATAAGTGTCATCAAGCTTGCAGCCAGGCCATCAGAGAAATGATTATGTTTTGCTGGATCTCGCTTCTTTTCTTTCCCTTTCAAATGGTGTCCTTCTGTCTCCTCATTTGTTCTTCTTCATTAAATTCCTGCGCCATCCACCCTCGCTCTCCTCAGCCGCAGTCCCTCCTCTCCCTGGCACATGTGACTCATCTTTCTGCTCTTTGTCCCCTACTCCCTCTTTCCTCTCCTTATTTCGCCCTGTGCGCTTCTCCTTCCACCCTTCTTCTCCTGTTTCATTTCACTCTTCTTGGCTTCTGTCTTCTCTTTCCTTCTGCTCCTCTTCTTCCGCTTTCCTCTTCCTGCTTGTAGCACTTCTCCTTTCTCCTTACTTTTCTCTTTCTCCCTCTTTCTCCCTCTCTTTTTTCCCCCCTGTCGTCTTGTCTCCATTCCCCGATCCTCGACCTCCTCCTCAGTTTAAGTACAGGGGTCATTTCCTACCCATAAGCCCCGGTGCTCGACGTGCACCCCGTTTTGCGGCCCGTAGGAAGGTACAACACAAACCAGACTTGTCAGTTGTGTTTTTACGTGGAGGAGGACGACCACAGAATTGAATGAACTGAACGTGGATTTCCATTCAACTGAGCGTCTACTGGTGTTGTCATGGAAACTGACATTGGCATGTGAGGTTCAGACTGTTGATGGATTGCCATGGCGTGTAATTAGTTCAACATACCAGTGAGCACTTGTATTTAACGTTCATGCCTTTCTGCTGACATGCACATCAGCTGGTGGGGTTGTTTTTATGGAATCATATGATCATAGTTTCAGTTTCCTCAATTAACAATTATGTAATATTGTCAGTTATGCCAGCAATAATTAGTCAAGTAATTAATTTGTTGATTAATCAGCAACTATTTTGCTAAAAGAATAATTGTTTTAATCATTTTTTAAGCAAAAACATCAAACATTTGCTGTTTCTAGCTTCTCACATGCGAAGATTTGATGCTTGACTTTGTCACACATGATAATAAACTGAATATCTTCAGGTTGGACTGTTGGTCAGACACGACACTTCACCCCAGTGTGTGACAGTGTGTCTTTTACTGGACAAAACCATTAATCATTAGTCAAAAAAGTGTCTGCAGATTAAATGATAATGAGAATAATCATTATTTGCAGCCCTGTTGTTAGTTCTGAAACGTCTTGACATGTCTTCAAAGGTTAAAAGTCATGATGTTGATAGAAAGTTACACAGTAGATATTATGATTTTTAGCCAAAACTGTATCGAGCGTTAATTGCATAAACAAAACTAGATAGATAAGGTTTAGACAAAATGAATGGCATACAGTATATAGTGGGGTTTTAGTGTTTTTACTGGTATTTATTTTAATAATTTGTAAGTGTAATGAATACTACAACTTTTTAAATGACACAAAACTATGCTCACTTCCATGACATCATTATTTAGATTCTTCGGCAGCCATATTGGCTACACCACAGCAGATCAAGAAGTAACATCACCGTAGATCAGCTCAGTTCATTCTAGTTCTGTGGCAGCAGCTGGGCGATACAGAAATGTCTAGGTTCATAAAGATGGTTTCCAAAGTCTGACAGTATCAGACTCGAACTTAGAATAATGCATCTAAACCACATCCAGGTCAAATTGTACTTGTGAACAAATAGTGTTGACATTGTGGCTTTTTTTCTGTCCACAAGAGTTTGGTTTCTGAATGAAAATAAAACTCAAGCCTCAATTTTAAGGACTTTGAGGTTCAGGAAAATATTTTAAATCGGAGATACAGTTAATCTCATCACGCTGTCTAAGCAGTTTGAAATAGTTTTGGTTTGTTTTACCCGGCTCGGGTTAAAAGATCAAAACCTTGTCTCTCCATCTGGTGGTTTGGAAACACAGGATGTACAGGATGCATTATGAAAAGGGTGGGGATTATGGAAGCCATCTTCATCTACCTTTGCCTTTGCAGTTACTAACCATGATTTGTGGTGCTATGAGAATGTTAAGAGGTGGTTTTAAATAGACAAACCTGTTGGTTGCTCTGAGCTACAGATGTGGCTTTTACATGCATCTTTTAAAAGTCCTGGTTTGTCTTTTTTCTGGTCGCTTTACAAGCATGGTTTGAGGTTGCTGTGTTTTGAGTTTACGTCTTTACATTAAATACTCAAGACAGGAAGTCAAGTAGAGTTCGCCTTCTTTGGAAGCACTGTATCTGCGAATGACCAGTTGTACAGAAAGAAAATAAACAGGTTGGTCATGAAACCAATAACTAGTATCTCAGTGTATTTTAATGGAGAACACATCAACACTGGCTGAGTTAAGGTCTGCAGGTCAGTGGGTGGAGTGACGCTGGTGTCAGCTGTTATATGGGAAGTCTTAGACTATTGTACATCACACAATGTATAGAGGACAACGCTAGAGTGAAACGTTAATGTTGTTGCCTGGAAGGTTTGTGTTTTCCGTCCGTGTTGCTAGGTTTTGGTTGTCTGGTTGCAGAGTGCAGCTGGCTGTTTTGCTGTGTCATCAAATCCCACCCACAGGAAGTAGCACCAGGATTAGGTTTTTTTTCTTTTTCTTTTTTTCTTCTCAAGTGCAGTGTAAATTACTACACTGTGTATATTCTTTGAGCAGCTACTTGACTGTGTATGTGTTTGTCTCTGTCTCTTCCCTGATAGTCTCCGGTCTCGGTTCCTCATCGTATTCGTTCCACCAGCAGGAGCACAAGGGAAGGAAAGACGCTGTCTGAGATAAACTGTGAGTGTGTACACAAGGTCAACACAAACAAATTCACCTTCAAATAGATTTTCTTTTTATGTTAGAAATCCCACAGAAGTCACATACGCTCTCTGTATTTATCCTGCTATCATCCTATCTCATGTTGTTCCCCCGTCTTCACCTGTGTCTCTGCGTTTTCTCTTTCCTCAGTTGGTCAGGTGAAGTTTGATCCTCCATTGAGAAAGGAGACGGAACCCCATCATGAGCCGGTGAGTTATTTCCTGTGGCATATGTTTCTGTGTGTGTGTGTGTGTGTGTGTGTGTGTGTGTGTGTGTGTGTGTGTGTGTGTGAGAGTGTGTGTGTGAGAGTGTGAGAGTGTGAGAGTGTGTGTGTGTCTGTCTCTCTGTGAGTGAGATTCTACTGTTTGGTTTGTATGGTTGTCACTTCACCACTACCGGCATGGCTGATCCTCACCTAATCACAGGAAGCACCCTGACCAACCCATGTTGTCGTCAGTCTGTGGTGAACCGAACATGAAGCCCATCTACGTAGTTCACTCTGGCAGATACAGAACTGAAGCGTTTTCATTAGGGACGTCCCGATCTATCCCGATTATGTCAGCTACGGTTCAGAAATCTCTTATTGGGTAGAGAAGAAATCAGATTACTGACCAAGTGCAGTCAAACAGGAACTTTAAAAGCAGGTTGCAGCAGTTTATGTCAATCTGTTTGCCTTGAGTTTTCGACCATAACCTGACCCCCCCTCCATTTGTTGTGTGCACATAAGCTTGAGATTGTGGATACAAGCAGACAAAATTAGTTGTCTTTGCAGTATCAACCGACAGGGACAAAAAGAGGAGTTCAGAGTAGAACCGCTGCCCCTTCGCATTAAAAGGATCCAGTTCAGGTGGTGCAGGCTCTGATCAAGGCGCCTTCCTGTGGAGGAATCCTGTTCATGTTCTAGCATGGAGCAGACCTGGGTACAGACGTAGAATATGTTGGCGGGATCATATGTCCCACCTGGCCTGTGAACTGTGAAGCGTGGCAAATAACAGCTTTCTTGCCACAATGTCTCCATACTCACAGGCAGGGGTGGACACGTATCTCACAGGATTTACTCACTAAGGTCCTCAGAAGATAGACTTTTTGTTTTGTTTCACTTGTGAAAGAAGCGGTTGCTAGTGAACAGATGGGATGGTGCAGGGTTCATGTACAGTCACAATGTCAGTCCTCCCTTCCCTCACCGCCTTCCACTTTTTCTGTCCTTTCTTTGCACTTGCACTTTTCCCACAAACTCCCTTTTGTATTCCTCGTCCCCTGAAGACGGCTGAGAAAATCAAACCCTCACCTCCTTCTTACCTCTGTCCAATGACTGTATTTAAAGATGGACGTCTCGTCTCCACTTCCTCCTACTGTATCAAATATGAAGCCAAAATTTCCCACATACGGGCACTGCCATCTTGTGCTGGTGATCAAGGAGTGGTATCAAGGTCCCGCCCCCACACCTGCCACACCCAATCACAAGTCAATCACAGCTGTCAATCATGACATCACACTCCAGTTTTATAGCATCAAATAACTAATTAATTTATCTTTGCGAAAATTGTATTTGACTTGACTTGACTGTCGTTAACACGGAGGGGGCGGAGTTTAGGACTTACACCGCAGCCAGCCACCAGGGGGCAATCGAGATGTTTTGGCTTCACTTTTGGGGAGCTGTCATGTCAGCCATCTTTATATTCAGTCATTGCCTATGTCCCTCCAGCTATTTATTGTCAAGAAACATAGTCACAAGTGCAGGTCTGCGACATTCTGTGACATTCATCTCTTTTTCCTTCAGTTTCCATCCTCTCCTCAAAAGTAATCTAATAATGTGTGTTCTCTCTCGGCCGTGATGACTAGTGTGGTTTTTCAGCTCTTCAAGATCTGTCCATTCAGGATTAGATAGATAGATAGATAGATAGATACTTTATTTAGCATTATAAAATCAATAAATCATGACGACATTTATACTGTAAAAGTTTATAAAAGGATTAGCAGCAGCCTTTTGAAAAGAGACTCTAGCAAATCCAGAGAGAGCAAAGAGTCGATGGCTGGAGAAACTTTCAGCATATTTAACTTCTTGTGTAATACTAAACAAAACAACGAATCCATAGCAACAGTAGGAACCATGGATTAGTCTTAATTCAAAGAAATATTACCAACTGGCATAAAGTGGAGGCTGCTGATTCTTTCACATAGCTGCTATGATATATTCATTTCATTTATTAGTTTTGCTGATTTGTATCTGCCCCCAGTTCATTCCTAGCTCCATCCATGCCTTGTTTAATCTGTCTCCCATCCATCGCCTCTTCTCTTCAGATTAATATTACAGTATCTACCTCCTCCTCTGTCTTGCTGATCCATTGACGTCATAGCCCATTTTGGCCTTCATTCATTTTTCATCCATCATCCTCTCTCTTGCAACCTTGCCTCCATCCCCCCCACCCACCCCTCCCACCCCCGTTTCCCCCCCTCCATCAGTCCAGGTTAATGTATTAACTGAGGTCTCTCTCGCTCTGTCTTGCTGACCAGTGTGATTCTGAGCCCTATCTGGACTGTGTTGAGGAGCTCTACTATACCGCGAGATCTAATCTGGTAGTACTCTTTCTATCTGTCTCTCTCTCTCTCTTTCTGCCTCTCCTGCTTTCTTTTTCGTTTTATTTTCAATCTGGCTTCATTCCTCTAACCTTATACGTTCTTTTTTTCATACCTCCATCTTACCCTCTCCATACTTCTCTTCTCATTCTTAATCTTTTTCTGAAGGACAAGTACTTGTCCTTATTTCGGCTCTCTTGCTTTCCGAGCCCCTGCGGTCTCTCTCCTTTTTTTTTTTTCATTTTCCAGACTGCTGATTGCTTTGGCTGCTCGGTGTCCAACATGTATTTTTGTTGATTTTCACATATTTGTTCCATCTATTCTGGTCCATCCATCTGTTACTGTTCATTTTGTTCTTCTTTTTCCAGCCTTGGCTTTTGCCTCACTAACTGGTGTTGTAGTTGTCATGGTGATAAGAGTCCTTAGTGATTGTTGTTGTTGTTGTTGTTGTCGTTCTTTCCTGTTTTCAGATAAACATACAAAACACACAAACAGTCAAATCAAATCAAATTGTAAATCTCGTGGGGTTTTTTCTGAAATATGAGATTTCTGTGAAACACACATAGACAGACACACACACACGCACACACACACACGGAGAAGAAGGTCGGAGGTCACTAGTGATGTAGTGCCTTGCTCAAGGACACTTAGTGACACTTAATTATAACCATTTATATTAAAATTGAATAAACATTCACACTCAACCTTTTAGTTTATGCAGTATTGTACCTGACATTTGTTTGACATACAGTTTCTCTTGATCTTTCTCTCTACAGAATGTGTGTGTCTCTTCCGCACACTACTGCTTACATGTTCTCTAACCTCTTACGTCCCGTAGTTGACCAGAGCAATGAGGCCTTTTTATAGAGGGTGTGCGTGTTCGGCTGAGTGTTTGTGTTTATCTGTTTGTTTGCAGTATGCGTGTTGCCCTCTGCACGCTTGTTGCATTATGTCATTATCTTTTGTGGCACAAGGCTGCATTCACATTGTGGCTGTAAATACTATTTGTTTCAGTCAGAGAATGACGCTGAGCTCAGCTAGCGCTGCTTATTGTTCACCTGCAAAACTAATCAACTTGTATCAACTTGCACCTGGTTGGAAAGCTGCTGCAGGAACTCAAAACCTTATAAGTAACGAATCACCATAAAACAGTACACATTCAAGAAGCTTATTATATAATGTGTTCAAGTTTAAAGACGTTGATGATTCATTGATTAAATCGCCTAAACCAGTGGGTCAGGGCCCAACTAGGGGTCTCAATATATATACAAGGGGGCCGTAGAACAGCTGTGTTTTAGTCATAGCTTCACAACCGTAAGGAGGCACAGCAGGCCTGTCAAGCTCTGGGTCTCACCACATGCCGGAGAGGCGTGATGGCGCAACTGGATACTTAAAAAAAAGAAAAAATAAAACATTAAAAAAGCTCTGTTCACAGCTAACTCATCTGCTGTGTAGTGCCCCCCCCCCCCCCCCCCCCCATTAGATTTTAGGGTAGCTTATCTAGCTTGGTAGCTATAGCTGTAATTTCAGCCAGAACTTTTTTAATATTTTCTTATGTTAACTTTAGTGGTTTTCCCTTTTACCTTTTTTTTTCTTTTGAAATAGTAGAAACTTTCACCCAAAGCTGAAACAAGGTCATAACTTGTGATGGCAGGTCATGAGTACACTTCATTTTAGGGCATCACAAGCCACAGGGACCACAGGTTTAAAGCAACTTTTATGTTGAACCAACTAAGAAGATATTGAAAAAAACTGAGCAGGATCACTGCAGGTATCTACAACCTGTCAGTCTGCTCGTCTTTTTGCTTCTTCTGATGAGGATAAAGTAGGAATTCAACAATTGCTTTAGTCTTTTAGAGTCCGTAAATATCTTCCTGTAGGAGAAAGAGACACAAATTACAATGCACCTGTTATTTCATTCATGACAGGTGCACTTTTAATTATATGAACAAATCTGTAATCGTCAAACATCTGCTTTATCAAAGCTATGAAGAAAAAAGGGAATTGCTTTCGTGGCAAACATGGTATGATTAACACATTTATTAAGCCACAATGTGAACTCAGCAAGAGTCAAATCTATACACGCACAGTTAGCCACTGTATACATCTGTGTGTGTGTGTCTGTGGTTATGAACTCTACTTGTGGTGAAATCCTGTCTCATGGGGGTTGGTGTTATTTCTAGCAGGCTGTTGAACTGTCACTGCGGCTGCTACAGTAGCAGCCCCTGCAGCCATTTTGGCACTTGAACAGGGTTTCAGTTGTGGTCGTTGCTTCAGCGTGGTTATTTAGCCACATGGCCCAGAGCTTCAGCCCTGTTTGTGCCTCTGGAGAAATCAGATACGTAGCATCCTTTTTTAAAATGAGCCAGTTCTGAATTATCACGTCACAGTAGTAATGTTTTGCGTCTGTCTCGTAGGACCTGCAGTTGGAGTACGGCCATGATTCACCAAGTCTACTGGGAGGAAACAAGTGAGTCTCACCTTCACGTTCTGTCCGTCTGTCTCTCTCATCATGTCTGTTTCTTCCTCTTTTTTCCACCATCATCTTTCTCTCTGTCGCTTGAATTTTCTCCTGTTCCTTCATTTACAGTTGTGGCTGACCTAGTTTTTTTTTTTTTTTTTTAATTATTATTATTAACCATCTAGATTGAGGAAAGTTGTGGACAAAGTATTGGAGAGCCAGAATGTGAGGCAGCGAGAGATTTCATGCTGTAGGCTTGATGATTTATTCATGATTGTAGTTTGAGGACACTGAAGCTGTGTGTTGGTCTGAGCTTTCTGCTGACAAGTGTGCTTTGTCAGCAGAAAGCTCAGGTTCAGATCAGGGCAGCAGAACGTCCTCCAGAGTCGAGAAGATTCCTAAAGCATGTAGACCTTCACTCTCAGCAAATAAATTCTTAATTGAGGTTTTTTTTTTTTCTTCTTCTTCCTCTCATTTCCTCGTGTGCCTTTTTCTCTTCACTTATTCAACAAACAGGAGTCTTCTCAAGTCTGTGGAGGAAGAGCTTCATCAGAGGTGAGTCAGACTCCTCTCACACCCTGATTGACCCAGGGTGCTTTGATTTGCCGGTCTTCTAACCACGCCCACCCATCAGCCAATCATTGTTAACGGCAGGACTAATTGGGCCAATCACATGCAACTAACGCTGCTGTAACGCCCTCAGGCTGTCATGGCCCTCAGCAGTTTGGACTCTCGTGGGTTTTTATTTTCCCTCTGCGGCTTGCTTCACGCTTTGATGTCATCAGGAAAAGGCAGTGCTTTATAGGAGCTTCCTGCAGAGCATGGCTTACACACACACACACACACACATACACACTCACACTCTCTTGTGTGCATTCACCTACACACCCACACACACATGCACGCACGTATATGCAGTTTCTTAGCCAAAGCTGCAGTGGGTGTTCTTAGCAATTATACTGGCAAGTCTGTGGAGAAATTCTTCGTATTTGCCCCAAAGACAATGATGATCACCGTTTTTGTGCTTTGCTATTTTCTATGATCTGTTACGACAAATGTGTTTCATTGAATTCTTTGGTCTGCACAGTAACAAAGATTAGAGGGTTTTCACATCTCTAGACAAAAGGGACAAAGTTGTCTTGTAAACCTTTTAGTCAGTGGGGCCCAAATTACAGTTCTTTTCTATGCAAGTCTTCATTGTTTACGAGGGAGGTCTGTTGGATCTATGTTTACTTACATGATCAAGTTATATTAAAATTATTATATTCTTAAAATGTAGTTTCTTTAGTTTAGTTGCTCCCAGTTTTTCTCCTTTTTTCGTCCCCATTAACGGACAGCAGTAACAGTAGAGCCCGGCCGCAGTTTCGAGACCTGCAGTAAATGCAGTTCTTGGTTTGTTTTAGTCTGTACATGTGCCTCTGAGGTGGATGTTACCACGCAGCACCACTCAACCTGTGGCAGAATACATACAACAGGAATCTGACAGGTAGATGAAAGTGGCTTTTTCTTGCTTATCTGTGACAGACAGTTGTTATTTATTCTGACGTGGTAAACCTAACCACTGTGGTATTCCCAAGAGGATGGAGAGACTGTTAACAATTATTTAGAAAGGCTTTTAGACGGAGGTCTGATAGTTAACCAGCTGACCATGATTCTTCTTTGTCACAGCATATTTGTATACTTTACTGTATCTAAATACAAGATAAGGGTTAGTATACTGTGTATGGTTTGGGCTTGAAGGTTCTGTTTGATGGGATAAATTTACAATATATTCACTTTGAAGGGAGTCAGCTCAGTCCTTTCTGTTTCCAAAGAAAGACAGTACAGGCTTTGTTGTTGTTGTACAGGTGTTCAAAAATAGCTCAGGTTATGCCTGGCTCAAATAAATAAAATCTAATAAGGGACTTCAAGAAAACTTTTCATACTCACTATCTGCTCAGTGTTTCTCTTTTAAATAGAAATACTGTTTTATTCACTGATTAACTCCACATGCTTCTACTTTGGTGCTTGTTCGATCAGTGCAAAGCTACTGTCAATGAGACTCATCGCGTTCTGCACAGATGTTTCACATTAAAAGCTTTCCTGATAGACTTTTACTGTGAAATATCTGCAGGTGTTGAGTTTTATTGACAGCAACTTAACACTGTTCAAAAGCATTGCAAAGTAGAGACAGTGTTTCTGTTTAAAAATAAATAAATAAGAATAAAAATGCCATAGATATGTACATGATATTGAATTTTCCCACCTCATTAATAAGGAAGTGTTTAGTTTTCATTAACAGCATCAAAAGACAATTAAAACAAGAGCAAATGACACAACAGGGAGACGACATTAAAAACAACTTACTGTTTTCTCTGATACGAGCCAGTTTCAAAGAATGGATTGTTTCTCTGTGTAGTTATTATAAATAAAGGATATAAATTTCAGTTGAGTTGAATTGACTGATCAGATGTTGTGGAGGGGTGTGTAGATCTGCAAGGACTGTATAGGTTTAAACAGTCAGGAAGTGTCTGGTTGTGGAATTAATCAGCAGCGAATTGTGAATAAATTCCCCTGTTTGTTCAGTTCTGTGGGAAATCTGCTGATTTTTTATTGATCTCAGTGTGAAGATGGGGCTCCACTATCTGTTTGGATCTGTTCAGTCCTTTCAGATCTGGGTTCAGGGGTTAGAGGTAGTTTGTGGACCAAGCTTCACTCAGCTCTCCCTCCCCTTTCCCTTCTTCCCCCAATCCTCTTCCACCTCCTCCTCCTCGTCCTGTTGTCATCTCCCATCTCCTTTGCTTGCTCCCTTTCTCCCTTAATCTCTCCCTCCTATGCTCTCCCTACTTCCAACCTCTGTTTCTACTCTCTTCCTTCCCTCCGTCCTTCCACCCCTCCCTTGTCCCTTCTTCCCCACTCCTATCTTCACCTCCTCTCCCAGGGGCCATGTGGCACACTTAGGGGATGATGAGGATGAGGATGATGATGGTGCAGATGATGATGAAACTCACACTCAGTAAGTTGTCTCCCAGTC
The DNA here is from genome assembly GCF_021018895.1 of Seriola aureovittata. Classification (NCBI taxonomy): domain Eukaryota; kingdom Metazoa; phylum Chordata; class Actinopteri; order Carangiformes; family Carangidae; genus Seriola; species Seriola aureovittata. The sequence goes on from NC_079377.1 coordinate 20,626,357, forward strand.
TTAGAGCTGGAAGCCTCTCCCTCCCTGTCTCCCCATCTCTCTTTCTTTCTCCACACATCCCTCCCTCTATTCAGAGAGGAAAGGAGGAGGATGAGGAGTATGGACAAGGAGGACGTCTTCCTGTCTTTGCCACAGTTTCATCCGTGCATCTCTATGCAGCACACCCCACCATCATGCCACACATATGCCACCTGTGTTTGTGTGTGTGTTTACAGCCTGTGTGTTTTCCATGCTGTTACTACTTGTGTGAAGTTTAATAACTACTAACAGTAACCCTAACCCCAAAAAACTGACCTGGAGGCTGTTAACATAGAAGGTTTTTACTTCCATGAAGACACAGGGACTAGCTTTAGTCAAGGGTAGGAAACACGGAAATCCAGCTACATATCAAATTCTGGTGCATCTTATTTAATTTTCCCTGATTCTAAGGGCCAGTCTTTGTTAGGTGCAGAGTCTGAGGTCTGGGTGTAGTTTTGGTGTTAAGAGCATCATGACCTTGACATCTTATTTGCTTTTGTCTTGTTTTTTTTTCCACTTGTGCCACCATCTGTGCGCCTCCTTGCTGTCTGTGTGTGTGTGTGTGTGTGTGTGTGCACGCGTGTGTTTGCGTGTGTGTGTGTTTGTACACTGCCTTCTGTCATCTCCGGCCTTTAAAAAAAACTGTATATTTGGCGACCAGCCTCGTCCCTCATTGTGTAAAAGCCAGACGTCTGCGGCGGACCGGAGCGTTCCTTCTACACAGACATTTTCCACTGAAGTCAGAAAAGGCCTTTATACTTTCATTTTTTTTAGGTTTTTTGCTGATGGTCACGTCCAGAGAACACAGTACAGTGATTACAAAAATAGAAAGAACCTGAATTCCTAAATTGACTACAACCAATTTTAGTGTAAAGTGAAGTCAGAGCAACAGTTTCAGCTATTTATATGTTAAAAAGTTCATGTTTTACAGCTAAAACTGCTTGTGACATCAGAAAAATGCTTTACCTCCAGAATAGTTACTTAAACTATTTAAGCTCTTAGCACAAGCTAACCATGCTGGCTATAGCTATGTACTAAAACTCAATTCTGTAGCTTGTTGTCACAAAATAAGCTTTTTGTGATTTCCCTTTGATAAATCCTGAACCAGCACAGATCCAGCTGCAGAAACAGTCGAGCTCTCCACAGTATCTGTTAAATCAGTAGATGAACTGCCGAGAGTGCTGTGTTACAAATCCTCTCACCTTCTGTGCCAAACAGATGTTTTCTTAGCAACCTCACAAGCTCAACTGAAGGAAGGTGTTTACCATTAGCATCCCACCACCATGACACATTTTCCAATACAGTGTTTGTTTTCATCGTTTGTTTTCATCTTAACGAGATGACTTCTGCATCGATGACGGACCATGTAGCTCCCAGCCCTGGAAGTGTAAACTGTGTCAGTTACTGATAAGTTGTAACTTCACTGTGATTGGTTGCCAGCCTCTCTGATCTCTTATTGGTTCATTGTCTGTCATTAACATGTTTCTCTTTAAATCTGTAGTTTATTAGGCGAAATAGATAAAGTCTCTGTGAATGCAGCGCTGGTCTGCGTTCAAAATGATGATTATTAGACGTTAACAGGTGTTTAAAAAAATGTTGAATCAAACAAGAAACAAGTGTAATGCAAATACAAAAAATGTTTTACACTTCTGCTTGATTAAATATTGTGTTTAACAGGTGGATCAAATCAAATAAGTACAATTTGATTTAGAATTATGTTGAATTTGAAGTGTTAGAAGTTAGTATTTTAACCAAAAATGCATGCAGTAATTTCAGTGACACTGGCTTCATTGTGTTCTCAGTTTCTCAGTATCAGTGCTGCTATTCTCAGAGACTTTAAAAATGTAGTTTTTCATAATGATCCCCGGTGTGTCAGTCTCACTTTGTATATAGTGGTTAACCCTTTACAGTAGTTATCTTGTGTCTGTCCTAGTGTCACAAAGTGTCAGGCTATGGTTGGACTTGTCATTTCAGAGTTTCCTTTAACCTCTGGTCATGTAGAAAACTGAATCTGGTCTGGATGCACGAAAAATGTTTACACATTGAACAAACTCAATTTCTAAAATCTGTGTGATTGTGCTTCTTTGCCTTTTGTGTGATCGTTCTTATTTATCAAAGAACAGTTTAAAGAAACCGGTTTTTAAACCTCTATAGGTATACACATGATCTTTAGTATGAATACTTTAATGTGTGATGAAAGCTGTCCCTTGGGATCAAAGAAAAAGTTGCTTTAAAATGGCAAGTGACACCATAGCCTCAGTGGTGTTCCCAGTGTAAGTCATGTTTGTAATAAACAGCATTTTCCAGTTTAGTTTATGAGTGTAACATCAAGCAGAGTCTCAATCCTCCGTCTTCTCATTCTTCAGTAAATCAAGCACTATCATGAGGCCAAAGGTCCCGCCCCCGCTTCCCCCCAAGGTACGAACAACCGAACAGTTCAGCTTAGTGTCATTTTGTAACGTGGTTATTTGGTTATAGAATTGTTGTCAGAGCATTTTCAATACAACAGACGTTTTTGTTTTGTTTTGAGTTTTATGGGATTTCTCTCTCTAACTCTTTGTCTGCGTTTCTTCTCAGCCCAAGTCCATCTGCTCGTCCCAACAGCAGCAGCAGCAGCAACAAAAACAAGACGACAGCCAATCACACAGCGAGGACGACGGCGGAGGGGGAGGGACCATCAAACGCTGTCCGGTCCCAGAAACGCCGAGCCCGGCCAGGCCCGCCTCCAATGTCCCCCCGCGGCCCCCGCCCCCGAAGCTGCCACCCCACCGCCGCAGTAGCCTAGGTAACGAGAGCCCGAAGCGTACGGACGTCGAAAACTCTGCCCCAGAGGATGATGGGAGCTTTAGGCATTTCTGGGAGTGGCTCCACACGCCTCACACAGAGGAGGAGCTGGAGGAGGCGTGGGAGGTGCTGAAGGAGGTGAAAGAGGAGCAGGAAAAAGAGGAAAAGGAAGAGAGTAAGAGCAGCCGATTGGTAGATTGGTCGTGTCCGCAGACCCTGTCGTCCCCTTCGATTGGTTGTGTGGTCTCCCATTAGTCAGTCCTCGTAGTCTGGTTGATTTATTTGTTCCATGAGTTCATTAATAATAGTGCTTTTAACTTTTTTTTTTTTGTTTGTAGTTCCTTCCGTCCATCAGCCACTGCTCAATATGATTGTTTGTCATCTTTTGTGAAGTCTGATTGGTTCTTTAATCCAATCAGTCAACAGCTAGTAGTCTGCTACCACTTCCCCTCACTTCCTAGGAGGAAGAAGGAAGAGGAGAAAACATCGTCCTGGCTGATCAGAACATACACTCTTATGATGGTGCACATATGAATGAATCCTCTATTTACATTAAGGGCTAAAATACATTTACTTAATGTCCATGCTGTCTCTGTCTAAGGAGAATAATGATATTGGCTCAGTTTTGATTCTTTATCAAAAGTGCATTATCAACTCACATTCTTCCCATTGTTTCATTCATTTGGATTAAATTTGGTCTTTTCCTGTTCCTGTTAAATAGTCAAACACAAGAATTGCATCAAGGCACCAAATTATGAGTCTTTCCAATATTTTCTACATTTCCCATACTTTCTAAAGCAGTGGAAATTTTTACAACTTGCACAGAGGGGAAAGCGCATTTTATTAGTTGTAATTGTTTAAAATATACATTTTAATTTCCTTTTAATCTCAGGACTATATAAAAAGCAGAAGTTAGTTAGTTTGGTTTAGCTGTTTCCGTACTGTATTGATTGAGAAAAGGCAGGTCTGATTAAAACTTCCAAGTTAAGACACAATGCGCTCAGGTTGGCTGTTGGTTCTCAGATCAGTTTTTGAGAGGAACTTTTCCAATTTCTTGGTCGTGCACTTGACGTTTTCCTGAATATTTAGATTTCCTACCTTTTCCTAGAAATCTAGGAAGTTGTTTATTGTGGTGTTTGGAGTTGCATCACAGAAGGGGTAAAACACACTGGAGAATGTGGTTAACTGCACGGTCACCTGTTTTAAAAACCAGCAGCAACACTGAAAGGATGAAAACAAAGACTAGAAATGTACCTTTATGCTGGAATGGACCTTAAAGCTTTCAGCAGGCACGCATCGGTAGCAAAGCACGGTGTGTGCGCAAATGTGTGTGTGTCTGTCATTCTCTCAATCTTTACGGGAAATGATTTTGTTCGTAGCTACAGAGATTTGTTACAAAGTCTCATTATTTGACTATTTTATCAGCCAACACAAACTTATTGAACATAATAGTGCATGTAGAGTGTAATGTGGCCTTCCAGCCATATCTGATCTATATTCACCACCGTCTACCTGGTGGTATATGGTGCATTCACACCTTCCTTTGATCATGACTATATTTGATCCTCTGTATTCTTCCTGCTAGCCTGCTCCCTCCCTCCTTCCCTCCCTCTCTGCTCCCAGTATTTGTTTGTTACTGTTTTAGTTTGACTCTCCTCTGTGTCTCTAGTCCTGCAGATTAGCAGTAGCAGAGTCATTGTCTGTTCTTTCACTCACTTTTCTCCCTCGAAGACACATCTGCATATGCACATACACTCTCCCTCTCTGTCCCCTCACACATTCACACACTCTCTCAGTTTCTCTGACACTCAAACACATTGTCTCCGTTGTTGTAGGTAATGGGCTGAACTCTCCACACAATGGTGAGAGGGACAGTCCAGCAGACAGACAGTCCACCATGCCCCCTAGTGTCCCCATACGGAAAGACAAGAAGGATGTTCCGGTAAGCAGACCTGGATCTACAGCAGTGACCCAGAGACCGCCAGAGATCCCATTCAAAATTGGAAGTTTGCATTAAATTAGATAATTGTTTAAATTGCTCATATCGCTGTGGCACGGAGCAGATAAGTCAGGCACTCTGTGGAATGCGTGGTGCCGATGAGGGATTGGTCGTCGCACGCAGTCAGGGTGCCTGTGCAAAGGAAGGGTGGCATTTGGGCGCCTCCCAAGCCAACGACAAAAGCCAACACTGCACAGGGAAATTGTTGTTCCAGTTTTGTCACAGCAGAATAAGATTCAAAATTAAATCCTAAAATGTTCAGGTACTGTGGAAGATTTGGTGATCTTGAAGGAAAAGCTGACATTTGTGGGGACACCGCAACAAAAACTAGAGGGTTTTATCTTTATGCGTAACTTCAGCTTCATTAGTCCCTGCTCGTCAAATTGTGACACCCTGTGTAAGATTGACTCACAGGATCTCTCACAATCCATTGCTGACCGACTTTGTGTGTGTGTTTGTGTTTGTGTGTGTGTGTGTGTGTGTGTGTGTGTGTGTGTGTGTGTGTGTGTGTGTGTGTGTGTGTGTGTGTGTGTGTGTTTATCTGTCTGTCCTAGAAGCCAATCAGTAATGGCCTCCCTCCTACACCCAAAGTCCATGTAAGTAACAATCTCTTTCGGCTCTCCTTCAGAAAACAGTTGAAACTTTGCAAAGATTTACCGCCGTATTTAATCACATGCTTCTCACATTTGTTGGATTACACTATTGAAAAACCATCAGATTAATAACCCTGGAAGGAATCCCAACATGATACTGCATCATAATCTGCACAATTCTGAACAATTCTTCATCTGCACCACGTTTATATTTACCTATTATTTGCAGATGGGTGCGTGTTTCTCCAAGGTGTTCAACGGCTGTCCCCTGAAGATCCACTGTGCCACCTCTTGGATCAACCCCGACACCAGAGGTAACCAATAGGAAAGCAGACACAGCGTTGAACATCACCTCACAGGGTGATGAAAGCACCACCCTGGCTCTTGAGGGAACCTGTAAGTATTGTCTGATGTGAGCTTTTGCTTTGCTCTAAAATGTTTTGTCTGTTTGTGTGTGTCGCAGATCAGTATTTGATATTTGGAGCTGAGGAGGGGATCTACACGTTAAACCTGAACGAGCTGCATGAGACCACGATGGAACAGGTGAGACTGAAGATCATGCACTTTAAGAAAACACTAACATGCTTTATGATAATATGGTTTTCGCTTTATTTACATTCTGGTTCATATTTTTTACTCTTTTATGTGAGAATTTCCTCAGTAATGAGGGAGTCATGTTTTGTATCTGCCTGCAGCTCTTCCCTCGGCGGTGTACCTGGTTATATGTCATGAACAATTGTCTCCTTTCCATATCTGGTGAGCTCTAACATATCTGTGTCTGTGGTTTTGATAGAAACTGTTCTATTGTTTATTATTAAAATTTGAAGTCAAGATTATTCATTCTCTTCTGTTCTCTATCGTTTTATTCTGTTCTGTTTCATGCACTTCCAGGAAAAGCCTCCCAGCTGTACTCCCATAGTCTGAGCGGTCTGTTCGAACAGGCCAGACAGTTACAGAAGTTACCAGTAGCCATTCCCACACACAAGCTGCCTGATAAGATGATTCCCAGGTACCTCTCCGACCAGGAAGCCAAACCTATTTTACTGAAGTCCTCTGATGTATTGAACTCCAACACAAAAGCCTTTTTCTGAGAGAAACCCGTATTTCTTTGTTCTTTGTTTATCTGTTTACAGGAAGTTTGCTGTGTCCAATAAAATTCCAGACACTAAAGGGTGCCAAAAGTGCTGCGTAGGTGAGTCATTGTGATGAAAGATTTCATACTTTTTGTGACCAGTACTGCGAGTTCAAGATGTGTTACAAGTTTGCGTGTGCAAATATTGTTTCGTTCGAGATATAAGACATTTCACAGCTAGTGATAGAAGCTAACCAAGTCTTAAGTATTACCCCACAAAGTAATAGGTGATGATGTTTTGTTGTTGTCTCTGTGCAGTGCGTAACCCGTACACAGGCCATAAGTACCTGTGTGGAGCCTTCCAGTCCAGTGTCATGCTGTTGGAGTGGGTGGAGTCCATGCAGAAGTTCATGCTCATCAAGGTCAGTTTTTGCTCTCTGCAGAATTCCTCATTTGTGTTTCCTCACCTCCATTTTTAGCCAATTTGAAGTAATAAAAAATGTCTTTTGAATATAATACTCAGTATCAAGACTACTGCCTACACCAAACTCGAGCACTACATCCAGATCTTTTTTGGATTCCTCTCTAAAGCAGCACAGTTCTGTATTTTTCTATCAGAACATGCTGCTGATTTGGGAAATGTCTGTAGCCCCTTTTCCTTTGAGAAAACAGACGACACCAACGTTTCACCTACTTTCTTTTCATCCATGCGACAGAATATCGACTTCCCGTTACCGTGTCCATTGGAGGTCTTTGAGATGTTGGTGGTCCCGGAGCAGACCTACCCTCTGATCTGTGTGGCGGTCAGTAAAGGCACCGAACTCAACCAGGTGGTCCGGTTCGGCACCGTCAACCCCAACTCTACCTCCTCCTGGTTCACAGAAGCAGGTGAGAACAGAGTGACCAGTGCTGTTGTGTTAATCTGACAACACTTGATTTGGTTAAAAACAAAAAACAACACATTTCCCCCTCACCTTTCTCTCTGCAGACACACCACAGACGTGTGTGATCCATGTCACTCAGCTGGAGAGAGACACTATCCTAGTCTGCCTCGACAGTGAGTAAAACACATTCGCACTGTGCAGCTTTGATGACTTCGGGTCAGATTGCAACAGATTTGCCAGAATGTGACTCAGCTACTTCATCTCTCTCCACAGGGTGTATAAAGATAGTGAACCTTCAGGGCCGGTTGAAATCCAGCAGAAAGCTTTCAGCCGAGCTGACCTTCAACTTCCAGATCGAATCCATAGGTATGAAGAATTTTAAATCACATCAATATAACTCCTGACATAAATGTTGAAACAGTTCAACTCAGGGCCACATCAAGAACAACAGGGTCATAAACAGAAAGAATAAGTTACTGTGAATCGACATGTATGTCTTCCAATTTGTTCGTCTGTTTCTTTGCAGTTTGTCTCCAAGACAGTGTCCTGGCCTTCTGGAGGCATGGTATGCAGGGACGGAGTTTCAAGACCAACGAGGTGCAATTGATACTAAGTGTCTGTGTGTGTGTGTGTGTGTGTCTGTGTGTGTGTGTGTGTGTGTGTGTGCGTGCGTGCGTGCGTGCGTGCGTGCGTGCGTGCGTGCGTGCGTGCAAACTAGAGAAGCCTATGGAGTGTGTAATGAGGTTCACTTCCAGACATCATGGCGGGATGTTATTTAATCTCAGACTATAATAGGATTTTGATTACAGTTCTTGAAGCTGCTGATTTCCTGTAATGTAAGTGGATTAATGGAGCATGAGTTTAAATTAATTGTATAGGTACATTTATTTCAGATCTGCAAAATAGCTTGAAAAGGGGAAACATTTGATCAGGGATGCTGATCCCTGCAAACCATCTGGCCTTGTGAGAGAGAGGCAGGTTTCAAAGACCAGGATCCAAACATTTTATCATGAATATCAAACTTATTTGCTCAGTAACCATCAATCACATGATCCTGATTTTACTTGACCATGATACTTGAAGTTTATCTACCACCCGACGTCAGACCCTTCGGACTGGTGGGTCCTCCTGGCGAGCTCTGACCTTGACTTTGTCTCTCTCGGCCTTTGTCTTCTCTTCCATTCCCCAGATCACCCAGGAGATCTCTGACAGCACACGCATCTTCAGACTACTGGGATCAGACAGGTGAGAACACAGACACACACACCATCACATACACACCGACTTCTCACTTGATACACATCGCGCACGTAGGCCTCTGTTAACACCCACTCTGATGTCTTATCACTGAAGACGTGCTGACTGTAGAGATCCAGATGCAGAGGACAGAGGCCGCACTCTGCCCAGGTACACTCACTGCTCGCTGGCCACAGACGGCCTAAAACTCTCCCTCTTTCTGTCGGGGACTCTCGAGGTGTGCATGACGCCAGATTTCAATGATTGGGAGCTTTAAGACTGTGTGGGAAGAAGTGTGTGTGTGTGTGTATGAGAGAGAGAGAGAGAGAGAGAGAGAAATTACACCAAAGTGATTTTTACCAATGAAGTCATGACAGCATAGACACCAAAATCATCTTTGTCTGGTCTGATGCAGCATGTTAACACTATATTGAACTGACAGCAGGACAGCTTGCTGCCTGGGATCAGTAGAACCTGCACAAAATATATTTGCTTTGAGCTACCACTGGATAATTTTGGTGCCTACTGTTTCGTTCTCCAACGGCTGAGTGCCTTTGAGTTATAATGTGTGAATGTGTGAGCCTTTGGGTCCCTGTTAAAACGGTATTAACAGCTTTGTCACAGTTTTCCTCCGGGTAAACAGAGAACACTTCATGAGGGGCTTAGTTACGAAACAAATCACATCCCTCCGCTGCCTTTTTCCAAATAACAGGGCTTTTAAAGGCTTGGACCATATCCTGCGTGGGTTGCTGGCTGTCTTTACATATTGCTACAGTAAATCCTGGGTCTTTACTATGTCTTCATACTTTATTTTGTCAGAAATACTTATAACATGCTGAAACTGGGCTGTTCTTTTATCAGGGACTTAAAGGCAAAAATTAAAACTCATCAATGTTATTTTCCCTTGAAACTAAAGTGGATGTATGTGTGTGTGTGTGTGTTTGTGTTTTGCAGAGTGGTGGTGCTGGAGAGCAGGCCTACAGACAACCCTACAGCCCACAGCAACCTCTACATCCTGGCAGGCCATGAAAACAGCTACTGAGACACGCACACATACACACACACCCACACACACACACACACACACACACAGACACGCGCTATAAACAGCCTACCACTAATGCAAACAAGGGAGTAAGCAACCAGGAGACACATTCAGCCCAGTCCTACCGCTAATCCCCCCCACCCATCCACCCAGCCTCCACCTTCTCACCCGGCCTGCCAGCAGTGTAACTGGGAGACGAGCAGTTCGTGGGTGCAGATGCGGATTCCCACTTGCAGACGTTGAAAATGCACCGCAGTTTTATATGTGTATGAGTTAAGTGCGTCGTAGTAAGACGGCGGGGTTGTGGACCCATTTCCGACAGGGCGAGGGTTAAGACAGCTGGTCTGAGGCCAGTTCGGGTTGCGATAGCCAGTGAGTCTCTTCTCTGCACCTCACGAGACTTCAACCCACAATCCTGATACCATCCCACCTTCCCCTGCACACTGCACACTGGGAAAACAGCATCCAGCACAGAAGTTCGACTTCAACACTACTTCTACTACTACTACGTCTACACACACTAGTACTACTACTGCTACTGCTACTTGCGCTAAAGCTTCACAGAACAGCCATCTTGCACAGAAAACCTTCCCTCCTCTCTCCTTTGTCGTCTTTTCCTGTCTCCTCCTCCCTCTTTCCCCTCCTCCTTTAGCCTCCTTTTTTTTTTTTTTTTTAAACTACACATTTATTTATTGTGGCATGATGTAACTTTAACAACCAGGATGGCTTTCCTGTTTTATTTGTTTGTTTTTTTTTAAAAAAAGGATAAAAAAGAGAAAACAGACTAAAAAGCTTTGCCACCTCTGCTAGCATCAAATTCCAGTACCCGTCACTACACCACACAAGTGCTTAATTGACCTCTATTTAATTGTTGTAAATATAAATGTAGTATTTTTTGACAGAGACGAACACTAAAAAGACTGGTCGTGTAGATAGGCGTGTGTATAGTTGCTCTGTACAACCGTGGAGACGAACAGAGACAGACAGGCATGGAGGAGTGACAGGGCAGTAAATTCACGTCCTAGATCCCTGATCATGTGACGAGGGTCAGGAAGCAAAGACCCCCTGCAGTCTCCTCAGGTGGACAGCTTTAGTAATCTGATATTATTCTAATAATGATCCGGAGCTCAGGATTGGACTGAGCAAAAGCAGGAAATGTCACTGATTGGTCATTTTCATTTTCGTTTTGCATGCGTCACCATCGAGACTTCCTGCTCGTTTGCACCATAGCAACTGTCAACAGGGCAGCGGACGTTTTGAGATCTGTTCATTTAAGTTTCTTTTTCCTGTTTCAACATCATCTGTTTCGTTTTTTTTTTCTTTGTTTTTGTTTTAATCAGAAAGCCTTTTATTTTTTTTCTTTAAATGGTGTTTTTTATTTTTATCGAACCACTGGTGTTAAAAATTTGCACAGAGAAAAAAAAAACTTATTTGATAAACAAATGTGATGTCATTATAATATATGACCTTGTGTGTATGCACAGTGTGTGTGTGTGTGTGTATGTATGTGTGTGTAGTCATAGAATATGCACATACGAGTGCATCATGTACAGGTCTGGTCTTTAATAAGTGACAGTTGTGTTTCTGCCCGAAGCCCCTTGAAAAGAGCACCAAGAAAAAAAGCTGAATTTACACAGAAAGAAAAATCACTTCTATTTTTACACTAGACCTGGTATATATTAACTGTTAGCCATCATTTCTAGCATTAAATTTAACTGGAGTTGTACCGTATAAATGAAACAGTATATTTCACTGGATCTATAACCAGCAGCAGAAAAACACCCACCTGGATAAAACAAACACACAAGATCCATCAAGTCAGGACAGTATTCACATTTTGTCCAGATAAACCTGCTTATAGACAGAAAATGTAACTGTGTTTTAGCTTTTTCAGTAAGAACACTTAAACACATTTAGCAGCAACTGCTAGTCGGACAGAAGCTCTAGCCCAGAGATGGGGGGGGGGGGGTCTTTAACTTTTTAATTGATTTTTTTTTTTATTTCTGTGCAACATTTGATTCATTTTAGTCATATATTTGCTTACAACCCTCATCGCTGTGACTTTTTTTTTTAAAGGCCAACATCTGTATGAAAGCTCACACTACATGCATGTCGATGTGCACCATGTGGTTGTGGTGTGTTAGAGAGTCTACATGTGGCAGTACACTACCAGTCTTTACAAGCTGTGACACTAGAGGTTGCTTTCAGAGGATGTGAACACTAGTTTAGGTCCACACTACACACCGTCTGTAACGCCCAACTCTTAACAGAGCTGAAACATTTGAGTTAATTTTTCAAGTGGGGCACGTGTCTCAAACAGTTCTTCTTTTTCTCAGATACAGAGGTGTAAACTGCCGCATATACAGTAAATGTACAAGCAAAAGCAAAGCACACATGTGGGTTCATCAGGTCAATGTGACACTAAATACTGTTAATGTAATGATGTAGATGTGATCAGTGATCACTGCCGTGGCAACAGTGATTTCTCTGCTTGATGGAAACTCAAAATTTAATGGTAATTGTTCCATTTTGTACAAACCTGGGTAAAAATGTACATCCGTAATCCAAGTGCAGTCCAGTGCTGGACTGCAACGCCCTGTTACAGACTGAAGGTTTAAAGATTTTAATTTTATCGTCAGAGTTTAATAACAGCTAAAATATAATTGATACAAGAGGAACAGGAACAATTACAGTATTGTCGTATTGACTCTAGCTTTGGAGTAAATTGATAATTCATTAATACGGGCGGCAACGTTTCAGCTCTGTATAGACGTGTCCCTGGATGTTACTGAGGTGGTTGTAAAAAGGGACATGCCGCCATATTGGGAGACATAAATGTGTACCAACATGGCGGCGTGTGCCTCTTCTCTTTAGAGATGGAAATCACACCAATGCCCCAGCACACGATTTCACTTGTGTTTCACTACGATTTATTTATGAGTTAACATATCCTCTCAAAGGATTCCAGCTCCTGATGCTGTATTGCGCTGTTGTGGTGAAGCAACTAAATCAAAGCATAGTCTAGTTAAGTGTAGAGAGTGTGAATCCACTTTGAAGATCTACTTTTTTTTTTTTTTTTTATCTCCTGTGCACACTTGTCTTGTATGAAAACAAAAAACGCCCACAGAATGTTGCTTTGCACCTGGGAAACATCTGTCGGAAGTTTTAATCCTACAAGACATTATGACAACGTACTAAATTGCCATGTAGTCAGTTGGGAGCAGAAACCTGTCTTCCTTCGTGCTGCTCTATATGAGACTCTGAATGCTGTTTTGAAATTCACCCACAAAGCAGTTCAACTCTTCAGGCAGCAGCCGGGGGTCGATTCAGAGACGTGCTCAAACCACGAGACCCGAGACGGGCGATTCGGCTCTGACCGTGCTAATACGAGTGCGTCGAGCCAACATCCGTTAATACAGACATGTTACAGTTTCAGACACAAAAATATTTTCCCAACAGTTTGTTCATTCAGCGTTAAAAAGACATTAGTTATACCAAATATACTGCATCGCCTCACATTGACATCATCAGCCATTAGGCCGAATTAATCACTTTCAATATTTAAGCTCAGTTCATACAATTTGATTGGTTCCTCATCATTTGATCAATTTAAATTTAACCGCCCTGTTGCTAGGTCATCATATATTTGGAAAAAAATGAATCCAACATTCCTTTACATGACGGCTCGGTTTATGTCTAAGAACATATATTATATGGAGTTTACATTTCTTTTTTTTAAATGTAATGCCAAAATATGATGTTGACATTTTTCTATGGCCAAATTTAGATAGTCTACCTCGTGGTATGTCCCTAGACGAAAACACAAAACAATTTGTCTGATTCGAAAGACAACCGTCAACAGTGTGTAAGGTGAGAGTGAATATGAAGCGTGTTCTCTGAGGCTCTCGTTAGAGCGTCTGTGTCCTCTCAGTTGATGTGTGTCAATGAGCAAAAGCTGAGAAATCTCAGGCCCCAGAAAGAAAAAAAAAAACACTCATCCTGTATCATAGCAGCTCATCTAAAATCATTAAAAGTATGTATTGATTTAGTCTTAATTGACTATAGAAGCGGTTCTTTTTTTTCTTTTTTTTTCTGTGGGGTTTATTAACGTTTACTTTTGGGAAAATTGTCCCTTTATTACAGAATAACAAATGAATGATTGAATGATATCTGCAGTCATAGACACAAATTTAATCTGTACTCCACTAAAGCAGGTGCCAACATGGCCCTCTACTCCTGGCTCACATCATGTGACAGTAATTCATAGGGATTGTTTTGAGATGATTTGGGCAACAGATGTGTGGATTTTCTGAACGAGACACAAAGAAACATTTCCCCTGGATTGCCTCTTCGTTCTGCCGCTCATAGTTTCCATGCGGTGACCTCCACCTATCTGGTGCTCCAAGCACATAGGAGGAAACACAGATGAGTTATTTGCAAAAGCTGTTTGATCCAGGTATCTTCCCAATATTAAACGAAACACAAGTCTCCTCTGTTCTGTCGTGTTAACATCACCTTTGTCTTTTTGTTTTCATGATGCAATGCACACGTTATGAAATGTATATAGTGTAAAATAAAAATGGGTTTGTTTTACATACTGTATAATTGCCTATATTTTGTTTCAGAAGTGTAACAGATTTATGAGATGACAGGTTAACACATTAAAAAGAAGGAACTGAACCGTCTGGTGTCTCATGCTGGTCATTTCTGATGAGAGTGGGCTTTGTTCGTGTAAGATATTTTGATGTGTCACAGTCGGGGGAAAAAAAAAAAAAAAGCACAGCTGTAAATAATGATATTGACGATGGCTGGTTTGCGCGTTCGGTCGGGGTCACACCCACGGTCATGGCACAGGGACAATTCAGTGCAGAAAGAGCCATCGTTAATGTTATTAGCAGCATCTGTGCTATTTCTACTCTGGAATTGATCCTTTTTAAACAGCTCTACAGAAGCAGCTCTTGTACAGACATTCCTCAAAAGGGCCGTATATTCATTTAAAACCCAGACAAGGACAGATTTTAATACGGATGTGAAAGAATCCAGGTCCAGTGAATATCATCCAGTCCAACCTGCACCATGTACAGGCAAGATGATTTTGTTATATCTCTTTTTGTTTGCTTGAGTCTTCATATTTTTTATTTTAAACCTCTCGCTTGTTTTATTTTTGTTGACTGGTGAATATTTGAACTTTAACCTTTTTATTAAAATGAATTACATAACTATGTTAGATCCGTTTGCTGTGTTGTTCCAAACCTTTTTCAGCATGTGATCATTCAAAATGAGACGCCCAGGTTGGAAACACAACCCCAGACAACGACTGTTTTTCCAGAGAGTAACATAACGTTTAATCACTCAATTGTTACAGCCACAAGTTTTAACTGTATTAAAAATGTGATTTTCATTTAAGCTCACTGGTTCCTTTCTAACAAGAAATCTGCTACGTGTGAAATCAAACCAAGCTCCATGAAATGTTTCCCTGCCGCTCTGGTAGATTTGGAGCAGTAACATTTTTACAAATCCCATCATCACAATTTCTTCTTCTCCTTTACGAACCTGCACAACACGCGACACTCTCTATTCGTTCTATCAACCACCTGAGCCACAGAGAGAAATTCTCAGTGTTGACCTTTATTGAACATTGTTTCCTGATTCATCTGTTAACAAGACAGTTCTACTCTGTGCATAGAAATAATTGCCACAGGGATAATCATTTAATCAAACTGTTTAATGGTTGTTCTCCTGAGTATATGCACAATATAATAATATCTGGTTATGGCTTAAGAAATTAAGCAACCATAGAAATGTCTGCTAGTAAGTTTGCACAGATTTGAAATTTGGGGTGCAAATGAAACGCATCGAAGGGAGGGTCAAACGGGAAGAAAGGTGTTAGTTAGAAAATCTTTTAAGAACTGGAGGTAGAGCAGAGCTATTTACAGTACAGGGATGGAAAGTGTTAAACTACACCATCTAGTGGTCAGGTTTGTAACAACCTATTCACAGATTCACTGGCAAAATGTTTTTTGACAAAATTAACAAAATAACATTGAACATGGGCAAAAATTCAACCAACTACTTTGATTTAAAAAAAAAAAAAAAAAAAAAAAAATGGTGAATAAAAAGTGCTTTCCCTCAGTGTGAAGGCCAGGGGCAGGACTCTGTCTTTCAAATAAAAATCACATGGAAATGTTAAGAGGAAATGTTGCTTAGCTAAATAGCTTATACCTGTACAGCATTTATACAGCAGTTGTAAAAGTTAAAAAAAAAAAAAAAAGTCTCTAATTATATGGCACTTATTCAGCATGCATGCATTACACTGTATATTTGAGCAGTCTGTGACAGTGGGGTGGCGTTCATACAGCTGTGCCACGGTTTATCTCCAGATGCACCAGCTTGGGATTTTTCCCTGACGTGTCATGTTCACCGTTGTTGTGGTTTTCTGGTGTTTTCTCACCTCCCTTCTCTTTCTTCTCATCGCTGCTCCTATTAGAAAGAAAGAGCGGCGGTGAATTTTATACCTTCATGTCACTCTGGAAAGTCATTTAAGAAGGTATTTCTAAAAAATAAAAATAAAAAGAGGTATTTTCCATACACTCTAATGAAACAAGATGCTGCTTTTGAAGGTAAAACTTTACTTCCTTCACACGTTTTGCCATCTCACACTAATTTGCTCTCTTTCAGCAGCTACAGTATCCAGCCATGAATGTGCATATTTTCATGTTACATTATCACTCTCACTTTTTCTTGAAGAGTTTCTTGAATGAGCTCCTGAAGCCTCCTTTATCCTGCTTCCGACTCCTCTCACTGAAGGGTGTGTGGTTATTCTCCTCTATCCCACCCCTCCACTTTGATTCGTCCCCCCATGACTGGATCCCGGAGTCCTGCTGGGGTTGAACACAGTATTACATTTAATTATGGTCTGATTACATCTGGTACCATCTGTAATGCACAAGATACTAATTCCCTATGTCTGAAACTGATGGAAATGTTAATTGTTACGGACAAAGTTCACATCTTTGCTGACACCCACCATGCAGAGCAGCCCGTGAAGATCGTTGCTCTGTTTGTCTGTATCCAGTCTGTTTCCCAGGGGGCTGTGGACCATACGGGATGGAGTTGTACACCCTTTGCTGCCCTTGCTGCCCTGGCGCTCCAGCTTTGCATGGCTGCCCAGTCCCACTCTTTGGAGGGGGTCTGATAGATGTCCACCATCCAGACTACTCACTGTGTTGTCCATCTGCAGGCCGTTCAGCGACTACATAGTAGAGAAAACGTACATTTTGATTTTTACACATGAAAAAAGGTTATTTCAGAATCTTTCTCTCCATGTACACAATCAAGAAAAAGCTCACCTTGCTCTTACGCTGGCTGGCCTGAAGGGGGCGATGCAGGTTGCGGCGCATCATTACAGCTTCATCCGGAGACACGCATCCTCGGCTGGGCAGTTTGCTATAACCGTTGCCGTGGCTTCCACCGTTGCCAAAGACATCACGGGTTGTCGACACATTCGCTGCCATTGCGTGATGCGAGGCTGAGGGGCCTTTGGGGCACTTCACGAAGGCAATGTCAATAGAGGAATCTGAAGAGCCGGACGAGCAGTGGTCGAAGACATCATGAAGGGAGCCTCCATCCTCTTCATAGAGGCTCTCCATCCCTGGGGGGTCTGGAGGGAGAAGGAACTCTCCGAGAGCATCAGCCAGAGCAGAGCCTGGTTGAACCTGACGGAAGTCTGAAGGTCTGGAGGGAAGATGATGCTGGCACGACAGGGACCTCTCGGATGCCTCACTCTCTGGGATACTGCCGAGACCTGAAAGCCAAAAGGTTGGCTGGTTGGTTGTCATTCATACCAGCACCAGATGTGCTACTCAACAGGGTCCAGTATGCTTCAAACAAAGTGGTTTATATGAAGTGCATCTGAAGATGATTGTACAATGCTGGAGCGAAAGGCCTGGAGATATCAGTGCACTCCTTTGAACAGGGTCACACTTCACAAGTTCAGACGCTGTTCGACAATCTGACAAGCACTTTAATTTGAAGCGTACTGATGCTTCCTCAGATCAGCTAAATAAAACTCACAGGTTTCCTGCTAATGCCCAAACATCAAACAGAAAACATCTGTTTCAACAATCATTAGTCTCTGTAAACACACAGACCTGTTGGCTTGTGGTTCCGTGAGTCCAGGTCAGGGCTGAAAAACGGGAGCTGGGAAGGCCACTCTGTGTCATAACAGTGAGTTTCTGGATCCCGGTCCCGATTCCAATCCTGGAAACGGTGAGACTGGATCTGCTCCAGGAGATGCTGTTTGTTGCGCTTCACCTGGTTCGCACGTTCCCTGTTAGGAATGAATGATTCATAAAGACGATTCATCAAAAGTTAACCTATGGTAACCTGCGGTATGTCGCCTCCTTGGCAACAAGGAGGAAGGAATCAGTTTCCAAGACTAAAGGTCGTATGTGAAGGTCAACGAACTGATGGTGCTGAAGACTGGTGATGAACTGCAGGATAAAATACTTACAGCATGGCTGCACTGCTGCAAGGGTACGGTGAGCCAATGTTGTTAGCTTGAATTCCACTTTCTACTGTCTTTAACAGCTGTTTCATGGTAGACCTATGGGGGGGGGGGGGGGGGGGGGGGCACAGTGAACAAACAGCTTCACCTCATTTTGTCACATTCAAACACTCAGAATATGTCTTGGTTATCCTCTGAAGCGTGCATTTAATGTTATCTATTTATTGATTGATTGAAGCTTGGTAATTCTGACCTCTTCACCTCCTTGCGGTTGTGCAGCAGAAGCTCCTGGTTGTGCTGGAGGAGGTGGTGGTACTGAGCTGTGAAGGACCTGAACTGCTGGATGCTCACCAGCAGCAGGTAGTAGTCTGGGTGCTCTGCATCTGTCTGCCTCAGCAGCCCCTGCACACACAGATATATGATTTACTCATGTTTGTTCACAGTACATGAGCATATTTCTTTTTGTTTCTGCTTTATGATCATGTTTCTCTCTTTGTGTATTACTTCAATTGAGTGTGTGTTGATCTGACCTGTAGCAGCAGCAGGTACTCAGGGATCCTCTGAACCGGCTGAAGGAGCAGAGTGTGGAGGGAGGGTTTGGATTCGTCACCCATTATGTCACTCTGACAGAAGCAGCAAAGGTCGACCAATCGGGATGGAAGAACAAAACCAGTTAGTACAGCAGGTGCAACCAATGTGACTGTATTCGGCTGTGTCTGCAGCTGTTGTACACACAGGATTTTTATTTTTATTTTTTGGATCACCAGCCAAAGTGGCTTCTAGGACATTTAAGACTCATCAGAGTGGTGTTGGATTCACAAGAATATGTATTTTAGCTTTCTCTTGTCACTTCATTTACTCAATATCACACCCTGTCCATTGATGTCCTGTCTTGTGCTTTCATGTCAAACTATAGTCATGATTTTGTTTTTACCTCCATTAGGGCAGAAGACTTCACGGAGCTGGAGGCGAGCATGGTGACGACCGACAAACAGTCTGGGAGCTCCTTCAGGTACGACACGTAAAAGTCCAAGAAATCACTCTGCAGGGAGACGGAGAGAGAGACACTGTCTGTTTACATTTTTCCACCTCCTCTGCTGTCTTTACTGTGCGACAGAAAAACTGCAACAATCACAAACAAACTTAATGTAAACCTCAGATTAACTGTTAACTGTAGAAAAAAAAAAGCACTATGATGATGAATTTTAATATAATAAATTTTTTTTTAAAAACAGAAAAATAAATACAGGATTTCCTTCCTTCTGTTTTTTCTTTCTTTCTGTTGTTATTTCTTCAAATAGGCAATTGTTCTTATCAGTCACCGCATTTCCTCCCATTCACTCACAGCCAATTAGCCAGGCATTGGCTTTAACAGAATAGACTCCTTAGCTTCAGTTTATTGTGTCTGTGTTTGGTCGCCACTAACTAGGAGCTAACATCACAAAACAAAGTAGAATTCAGTATTTTTGTTTCTTTAAATGACACATAGGAAATCTGACTGGGAGTACATTCAAAAGTTTTATAGAAATAACAGTTTTTATATAAAAATCATTACATAAGCTTCTCCAGTTGTATTATAATTTTGTCTATGAGGATTTGTATTATCCTTTGTGTCATCGGTCATTTTGTGCCGTCCGTACCACATCTGTATTCCAGCGCCCAACATGGCTCCGCTGGAATTTGACATTTCTTCTAATGTCGGTCACGGCTGCCAAAGTGATTCCGATTCATTATAAATGGCCAGTCACAAGGTCAAACCACCGCTCCACACGAACTGGCCTGGAACAGCTCAGTGTTTTTGTGAACGTCAAGCTTTTGATTTACAAGCGAGTAAGATGGAGGTCCAGATCTCTGCGGTTGAACCTTTCCGACATTTCTGAAGGTTTTCAGTATCAGAAAGGTGACAAAACATTCCTCTGTTATTTTGTCTGCAGTGGGAAAACTATGACAAAGTGAAAGCAAGTGAGGAAATGATAAGAGATCTCAAATTATCTGTTTCAACTGCAAGGAGAAGAAATGTCAGTTTGAAGACTAAACACTTTAAAAGACAAGAAGTGAACATCTTTAATGGATCTGATCTCACATGAAAAAGGACAATAACCACTCTCGTATAGTTCTCTGTGCTTCTGAGCAGAGGGTGTGCAGTTCCCCTTCAGACTGATGGTCAAAGATGCAGTCTAATTCTGTGTTTACCTCTTTGCTGGTGAGCCTCATAAACACATCCCCCATGATGCCTTGCCACTGGCACTTGAGCACACGGTCCTGGAGAGTGTGGAGGAGCTCGAGATGCTGCTGGATCAGAAACCTCAGAGAGCTAGGGAATGGACTAAAGGCAGCGAGAAAGAGAGGATATGGTCCAAATTACTTACAATTAAAACTATTATTGTTAAAATGATTAACTTTATTGAATAAACATAGAATAAGTGAAGGCATAAAATGATAAAATGAGAATTAAATTACAGTAAAATCACAGAAGAAACCAAAATGTAAAAATCTGGCCTTTGAGACGACAGAAAAAAGCCAAGGAAGGAAGCATTTCCTGCTCCCACTATTGGCTCTTATCCAGAAGTAATTGCAAACATCCTTCATGGCTGTACTTTCATCTAACATGCTAAACTTTCTGGCAATTATTGTGCTATCTTATGTGACAGACATCTGGCAGCAGGTAAATCGAGTTAAAACAAATGCAATCATTTACAAATACCATTTGACCCAGTTCAGCAGTTGCACCTTTTCATTTGTGCGTTCGGTCATTGGGAACACGTGGGCTGAAGCTGACCAGTGATTTCATTAGAGTCTTTTTAAAAGAGTATCCTCTCTGTCCCACTGGTGTATATAACCTGCTTTTATTTGATTAGTTCATTTCCTGTTCTCCCCTTGCTGCAACCTCTCAAATTAGATCAGTAGCAACTCCTGGAATAAATTCTGAGTTGTGATCTGTGTGTGTGTTTATGTGGATGTGAGAGAGGGAGATGATGAGAAGAGAAATGACTCATAACATCAGGGAGACCTTTTCTACTCCAGATAACGTTGGGAATATCTGGGTCATTCTGAGTTTCCTTAGGTTGTGGGTTCACCTTCTTAATCAGATACACTTTTTAAATAAGACCTCAAAACAAGGAAATTACCTTCCTGTCTGTTATTGGTTCATTTCAATTAAGTCTCTTAATGTCTGTTTTTGTAAGATTTCAAGATCTGCCCCTTTGCAAGTTTTGTCAGACTGAACTCAGCTGTCTTTGTGTGTCCGTAGTCTTACCGCTTGTCTTTGGTGGTGAGCGCCTCCGAGCCGTTGAAGGAGATGTTGGCCTTCAGTAACAGAGACAAGTGGGAGACGTAAACTCTCTCTGACTCCAGGAGCTCCAGAGCCGCTCTCTGTCTCTTATCTGCATGCACAGAAACGCAATAAATGTTTCATCGCTCATATTCTGCATGTTCTGTTTTCTTGTGGCACTGCAAAAGCTGAACATGTAGCGGTGAAAAGCAGGGAACTGTAGCAGCCCTCAAACTGACAAAGTCATTCTCTGCCATATGTGCAATGTTGAGCACTGAGGTAGGAAGAGTTCAACATTTTGGGAAAGAGAGTTTGATGGGAAAGATTGATGTCACTCTCATCACTCTGTGTTCAGTTTGAAGCTGGAGCCATTTAGTGTTAATGAGTGAATCATTAATGAGTAAGACATTGTATCTTGTTTGTTTAATTCGTACTAAGAAAACTAAGATTTAAAAAGACAGTTTGTGGAAACGATCCAAGAGCAAGTTTACAGTATTTCTCCCTGCTTCCAGTCATCATGCTAAGCTAAGTTAAGCTAAGCTAAGCTAAGCTAACTGTAACCTTACATTTATGTGCATGAAGTGAATGACATGATCTTTTCCTCTAACTCTTAGCCAGACTGCGAATGCATCACATGTACTGTGTGTGTAGTAGCATTAGTGAGCCAGCTGTAGATGGTCGTGTTAGCAGCAATAGTTGCAGCAGCACTAGTAGCAGTTGTGAAAGTAGCACTTGCAGTCGTGCCAGTGACATGTTGTATTTCTTACTGTTTTCAGTCTGGCTGTTGGGGGTTTCTGTGTCGTCTCTGCTGTTCTTCCCCTCTCCCCACGCTGGAGACTTGGACAGACAACCCCTCTGCTGCTGTGGCTGAGGCTCCTTCTCAGAGGTAGAGGCTGCAACACACACACACACACACACACACACACACACACTCAAATGTGAGTAAGTGGCTCTTACTGGTCTTTCCTCTTAACCCTACCCATCCTTTTGGTTTAGTGGCTAGACTAGACATTAAGGTCACACTTTATTGTAAGTCATTCTGTTTAGTATTTAAGAGCAATCTATAGACAATGAATACATACTTTATAATACATTATAATGTAGTTGCAAGCAGATAGTGTTTATTAATCGTCAGCAACTATAACACCTCCTGTCAGAGGGAGACTGAATGATAGCGTAGTTAATCACAGTTGCATAATATGTGTGTGTATTTATAATATAAGAAATTTAATCATACTGTACATTGAGAAATATTTTTACATTACTGTTACTGTTTATAAACTCTAGATAGGGGTTAAATATTACTGACATTTACAAACTCAGCCACACACACAGACTCACTCTGTGTAGACGTGTTGCTCCTCTGTGGTGACCCGCTGTGTGGCAGACTGGAAAAGAAGTGTTGAATAACGTTCAGTTCTGATTGGCTCGGCACGCAGATGTGTTCATCCCCCGATGCCGTTAGCACATCTGCCTTGGAGCTCTTTCTACTTTTGGACCAATCAGCACAGTCCAAGGGGAAGAAGCAGAAGAACATAATGAAAGAAAAATAAAATAAAACTTATTTGCCAAGTTACACAACACGGTTGATCTTTTTGCATCCAAAAAAGCCAAAGCAGCTCTTGAGCAATTTCACATGCTGCACCTCGCTCAAAGGCACTTAAATGATATGAGTCGGCATTGTGGAGATCACATTTACACAAGGATCATTTGTCTGTACAGACAGAGATTATCAATAACAAAAAAAACAGCAAGTAAGAGAGAGGATTGAAAAAGATAGAATTCAAATGTGTTTTTGTGGGTGAAACAAATGAGTGGAAACATGCATATACTGTGTACAGTATGCCAGTGTGTGTTTCAGCCCTACCTGTGCGGAACAGAGACGGCATCCTTGCTGTTTTCAGACTGTAATATTTCTATCCTCTTCTGAACCTCTCTCTGTCTGTTGGACACGTCCTTAATGTGGAACAACGCCACATTCAGCTCCTCCTGCAAACAGATTATACAGAGGGGCGGCGTTAGTGTATCTGCTATCAACCCATAAGACTGTCTGTCTCTGTGTGGGTTTTTTTTTTTTGTAATGCTGTAAACAAAGATTTGGAGGGAAATCTGCTGCTCTAGGGCACAAATGATGAAGAGGGCATTTTTTTCTTCCAGAGCAGCTGTTGTTATCTCTAGTGATGGCAGACGGGACAATTACACCGACACGTTTAACTGCTTCTGTAAAGCTACAGAATCATCAGAACATCTATTAGAAGCCTGCGTTGTCACAATCGTGTGTGTGTGTGTTTGTGTGTGTGTGTGTGTGTGTGTGTGTTTGTGTGTGTGTGTGTGTGTGTGTGTGTGTGTGTGTGTGTGTGTTTGTGTGTGTGCAGATTGTATGTGATAAACACTAATACATTCCACAGCTTTTACAACATGGGCTACACGAGGGATGTACATTCTCTACCACTGAATGGCAGTGTGAGTGTCTGAGAGAGAAGCTTTATATAACCTAATAAATTTAATTAGTTTACATTTTCAACTGAGTTCCAGTCAGATGTTCTAAATTATGTTACAGAGGCCTCTCCACCTTTGGAGAGGCCTCTGTAACAGACTGTGTGTGTGTGTGTGTGTGTGTGTGTGTGTGTGTGTGTGTGTGTGTGTGTGTGTGTGTGTGTGTGTGTGAGTGTGTGGTTTTTTCACTGTGTAGCGTCTCCAGCACCTTGAAAGTGTTGAGCGAGTTCTTGAGGCCCATTATCTTATCATCCACGTCAGTCTGATGCGCCTGGAGCTTCTCCTCCAGGCCGTGGTCCCTGTGACGCAGCTCGCCCAGCTCTGTCAAGGCAACATGGAGCCCCTCACGCAGCTCAGCCACCAGGCCCTGCAGCTGCATCACAAGACGTAATTGAATACATAATGTTTTCGGTATCATGTTTTTGAGCGTGTTGACTGGAAAAATAATCGGAAGAATAGAAGGAAGTTATGAGTTATTTTTCCACTGCCTCTACTGTAATGAGTAAATTTAATTATTTTCTTTTAGTTCTTTGGTTCTTTTGCTGCAAAGTTCTTTGAGTTTTTGTAGTAATTACCAACTTCTTTTATGTTCCTTCATTTCTTCATTTGATTAGTTATTTTAAGGCATGAAATGTCAAAAAAATATCTTCTTCAACATCCACTTTTCTGTCTTTCTTTACTCTCCTCCCTTCATCTCTGCCATGATCATTATTTCCATATTGTCCCGCTTTTTAAATGTCCTTTCCCAGTAATATTCTATAAGAAGTTGATTCTTTATCCACCTCCATTTTCTCTGCAGTTCCATTCTTTTCTCATTCATAGCTGATTAAATTTATTCAACGGGGATAACCGAATCAGCTCATGGGAACACAACATGGGTTGAGCGTCTCTCTCTCTCGCCCTATCTTTCCATCTCCCTCTTTCTCGCTCTCTCTCTCTCTCAGTCATGTGAAAGGCATCAGGGAGCAGACTGAATGGAGCATCTGTCCTGTTTGCCTCCTGCTCTTTTTCCTGTGCGGTGGACAGTGCTACTGTACATCTGCACACCTCAGGGCCGCAGATCTAACGAGCTGCTCACAGATATTATTATTTGATTGCATCACTTGCAGCAAATATTGTGGTTGATTCCTTTGACTAAGCAAAGAAGGGCAGGGTTGAAATGCTGACAAATGCTATGTTCACGAGGACAAACTGTAGTGTAAATAATAAGAGAACTTAGATGAACTCATTGAAACCCATTCAGAACTCAATCTGAAAAATTCAAAGATTACATTTTTGACAGCTTTTGTGAGTTACATCAACTTTTTCACCGCAGCATTTTGTGGCAGCTTAACTCCAGCTCCAACTCCAACTGTGAGTAAATATGTTCTTTGGATCAAATGTCACCAGACCTCGTGAGAATCCAAATATGAAAGAAACACGTAGTCTTCACACACTTTACTCTCACACCACATGCACTATGATTAGAGGAACTCAGATGCTACATTTTCTCTGTAATCGCCACAGTGTTGCTCTCAGGCTGAGTGAGCACCGTTTGTGGTTTTGCTTTATAAACATGAGAAATAAATATTATGTTTTAAACACTAAGTATCTAAGTATTGCCGTGGCTGACATTATTTGCTGTCAATATTTAAATAGTTTAATTCCCAAAATGTTTTGGTGAGAAACATCTGTATACCCTGGGTTAGAACTTTGAATCTGCAGCACAACTGGTTTGCTGTGATACAACTTTCATCAACATCTTGGTAACTCAGTTCATTTCCCTCTTCAAGTATAAATCACATTTAAAAATGCATGAGGCGCAGTCTAATGGTCAAAGCTGAACTTCAGGATATCCTTTCTACTTTTCTATCCAAGAAGCTGTCCGTCACATCACTAGATTGCCCTTTGACCTTTCTGTGACTTCTGACCTCAATGTTTGCTCTTCATCCTGAGGGGATTACAGGTCATAATGGTGAGTTGAGAAGTTTTCCCACGGAAAATTGAAAAGTAAATGTTACGCCATTGGTTAGAAATAGGTTAACAGTAACTCAAGAGCACAGCGAGTTTAGAAAGAGCAGCCAACACAAAATCAAAAAACATAAGGTTTTAGATTTTAGATTGAGTTTTAGACCTGTGCTCCTGATAGAGGGAGTTGTTGGGAAAGTATTACGAGCCATAAGTACGTCACCTCTTTAACTTTTCTTTTCCTGCTGATAAAATAGTGACATTGACTGATAATGGTTACCTGAGCGATCTCCAGGTTAGCCTCCTCCATGTGTTCTTCTTTCTCTAAAAAAATAAAACAGAAAACAGATCTCAGTGAGACTCCCACACCTGCAGACGTTCACCTGTGTTTACCTCATGTTTCCATAAGCAGGCATGAAAAACTAGACGGCACATTCTTCATAATAATGTGGTGATAAAACAAAAGTGTAGAAATTGTAATCTGACATTATGTTTCATGTTGTCACAAGAAAACCTTATTCATTCAGTTTCACTCTTCTGTTTCTTTATTTATGTATCTGAATTCAAAACTGATACAGTCCAGGTTTTAGGTTTCAGAAAAGACAGCGGTTAAAGAGTCCGGCATGTATATTAGTATATTGTAACTTCCTGTTGGATTCATTATGAAACCTCAGCACTAGTACCACAAGTCACAGAGTCCATGGTCAACAAGTTTGGCAGCATTTTTCTCACAACAATAGCATTACTGATGCTAGTGCTTCCAGAGATGAAGGGTGATTTATTTTCCAAAAGCTTCATAAGAGCAGTGCTTTTCTTCTGTTTTCTGCTTCAGGGTCATCCAGCAGAGTTCCCTCTCAATCTGTTTGCTGATTTTATAAAATGCAGTGTAAAGGCTGCTGAACTGAATAAACTAGGATTTTTAAATCACTAAAATACATTCCACAAACCCTCAGCCTATAAATAACTCAGTTCAAACATTGTGAATCATATGAATCATTAGACATTAAATTAAATTAAATTCAAGTAAATTAAAGAATTATGTAATAAATAAATATGTGAGCGTGGCTGGTTGTTAGTCTCTATATGTCGGCCCTGTGATGAACTGCTGACCTGTGCAGGGTTTACCCCTCCCTCGCCCAATGTGAGCAGGGATTGGCTCCAGCCTCCCCGCGACCCTATAAGGTATATAAGGTATAGCTGTATAGATAATGGATGGATGTGATAAATAAAAAATGAAATAAATAAAATATTCTGTTTTGGGTTAGTCGTCATTCATGGTTTGATCAAATCAGAGGAATAAGTCTCTGTGATGGATGGTTCGTGTCTCTGTGTGATGTTGGCTAAAAAACATTTGCAACGGGACTCATGACAAATATTTTATGCCACAGAAGTCAAGGTTGGGACAGTCAGGTTTAAGAATGCTGCGGCCGTCACGTGAAAGTGCTGCACGTCCAATTCCTGCTCAGAGGAGAGAGTCCTCAAACTACCTACAAGCATCATTTTCTATTTGCTCTCACTCTTTGTACGTCAATCTTTTCTCCATGCGCTGGAAACGGAGCAGAGCAGCTTGAGGAAGTGTCTCCTGATGGACTCACGTATTCATTTCTACTGATTTCTAGCTGCTTTCTGGAGTTTTGAGAGACTGTTGTTCATGTTCATGAATGGGCTGTTGCTCCACGAGGAAGTCCAGATTTGTCATGGTGTTTTCTTTCTCAATGCAATGCATTTTGGGACAGTTAACTGGCTGTATAAAAAAGCACAATGCTTCTGGTTGTTGTGGAAAATGTCACTGCTCGAAGCTGCTGTCTACATTGCTGGGGGTCATCTTAAACACGTACTTAACATATATTATCATGCATAATTGACGAGGCCCTTTGGCACAATGTGCAAATCATCTGTACTGCGTAACATTTCTTAACTGTGAAAGAGCAGAAGAAGGAATATAGTGTCCAACGACGGAGTCTTTCTGTCTGCAGGACATACGTCATCTGAGAACTTGGGTTTGTGCTGTTGGCCTCAGTTGTTACAGGCCAAAGGGCTACTATCCCAGAGTGACCTCAAACTTCAAGACAAAAATCATTACAGCTAGACCAACATATCGACCATGGCCAATATTAGCTTACTGCACATCAGCAATGATGCTCAGAGGGTTCTCGGATTATTGACCGCAGTGTAGATGTCGGCCGCTAAGTACCAAGTAATTGCAGTCGGAAATCAATGCCAAAGAAATGTTTGATATCATTTAGAAACAGTGTCGCTGTTAATCAATAGACCAGAAATTTTTTCGTTGGAGGAAAAGTACAGGTGTAACTGAAAACTTTAAAAGCAACTGCTTTCCATTTCCATTTAGGTGAGCTGGTTCCAGGGTCCTGGTGTTGCGGACACTGGCGAGACACTTAATGGAACTGAGCCATTATTAATGATTTTTCTCACCTGTGTGCTTTCCTTCCCATGACAAGTCAAAACATCTGATGTGAAAAGGTGTATTAGTCCCCCCCCCCCCCCCCTCGCAGAGCTCCAACAACACCCAAATATCCATATCGGTCTCTGCCGCAAAGTTCACTGTCTGGCTCTATTTGCCAGTGTACATTTTGTCAGATTGCTGCTGTTCTTCAGCTCCATCACTAAAAGCAAAAAGATCCGATTATATGCAGATGGTATGATAAATAGCCTGGTAGCCTGTTGGCTGAGAGACAGTTTTTGTGCTACAACACAATTCTGCTCTTTGAAGTTTCTGAGGGGTCATGGCTACAGCTGGTATCATTCAATCAGATTAACCTTTCTTGGTCAAAATGTATGGCATTTAAATAATCCACAGCCACTGAAGAATAGAAAATCCCTTGTTTGTTTTTTTTCTATCACTTGTATATCTCTGTAAATCAAATATCTTTGTCTGTTTGGCTGTTGGTCTCACAAAACAAGCAATTTGAAGACATCATCTTAAGGTCTGGGGAAATAAAATGGGCATCTGTCAGTGTTTTCTGATATTGTATAGACTTAACAATTAATCAATCAATGGAAGAAACAATAAAGAAATAGTGACCATGAATAGTTGCAGCTGTAGTACAAAGCTGTTTCCTCCGAGAGCATCTGTTAAAAAAAAAAGCTTTTTGGCACCTGGTTTACCTTCTGACAGGCTTTCCATCTTTTCTTCTGTTCTGCCATTTTCCATGTTTAGGTCCGGTCTGGTCCAGTCCAGTTCACAGCTGTCCAGTTCTGGAGTCCTTATCCCGCTCGAGATGACTTCAGTCCGCTCCTCTGCACTGTTCGCCTCTTCTTAACAACCCTGTCCTTTGCTGTGATCACTCACTTTCTCTCCTCCAAAGCATGTGAGTCCTATGATTTCCCTTTTGCACAAAAAGACCCTTGTCTTCAGAGAGTAGAGGGACACAAGAGAAAGATCAGGAGGAGAGAGAGAGACATTTCTTCATCATGCAGTCACATACTGAAGCTAACTCATTAGATTGAAGGAGGCGTGACTTGATGTTAATAAGGTGATTTACACAGAAGCATTGATTAGAAATGGAGAACTCGGTGACTGCAGTGACTAGACAAACTAGCTGGTTGTAGTTTCCTTTACATCAGGCCACTTCCAATAAAGTGTCAGTAAAATCCTGTTTGTATCTGCAGATGGCTTTGAGAGCATTCATTGGATGTGTGTGTGTGTGTGACACGTGAACTTGATGTGGTTATATCATGATTTTTTCCTTTACTGCTCCTTTACCAGATTAAATAATTTGTCTTAGGGAGCCACTGTGCAATCTGCCAAAATCAAACACATCTAAATCTGCAATAAATCATTTTTTGGCCACTTGAGGGCAGTGCAACAAGCTCAAAGCACAACATGTACATATTAGAAAATGGTTCCCTATTTACACATCCAGCAGACACAGACCAATGTTAACATTCATTTGGAGTCATGTTTAAGGTGAGCTGATGAATGTCAGTCCAACGTTCACTCTCCTTTTAGCTCTGTTTTGTTCTCAACCAACTCCTGAGAGACATATGTGGCTCTTTAGTTCACCAGCCAGCTGCAAACTTTGTCTACAGTTTGCTGCTGAGCAGGTACTGCACTGTTTGCCTCAGAAAGGGTCAGAAATGCGAGCCACACAACATCATGCATGCGTCAATGATCACAGTATCATTCCTTTCCATTTCGTCACTTTTCCTCCAGCAAAGGGAGGTCAGAGGTCAGAGGTCAGAGGTCAGTTACAGAACAGCAACCTCTAGAGCTCCAAGACAAGGACATGACAGCAGAAATAAATACCTCCTGGGCTTCCCTGGCACAAAGACATTGACTCAAACCCAAACCAAGTTGTGTAATCCAGCTCCTAAAAACTAATAAAAGTTTGATTCTAAAATACTGTGATGCATGTCCGTGCACGTGTCTGTGCATGTTAGCCTGATGATGTGACAAACTCTTGCCTCATGGCTGTCAGAAGCCTGTGTTTGTCTACCTGTCCATGTCTGTACCTCACTGTACTGGGAGTCTATCTGTCTGTCTCTCTTCATATCTACAGCATGTGTCCCTCCGTTTCCTCTGTCCCTCTGTCTGTGGTTGGAGACAATAAAGCCTGGAGGCAAACAGCTGAGCTGCTCCTCATTTCAACAATAAACCTGTGTTTGAAGGTTACATCTTTCCCACACGTCATCTGATTCTGCGGTTACACGTGAGTGTGCAAGAAGAAAGAACTGTATATTACTCTCTGTACAAAGACAAGACAAAAGTTGATATTCACCAATAACTGGAAAGGGGTTCAGGGAAAATGTGGTTTTTGATGTTTTTGCTCAATTAATCTAGAAAATGTATTTATTTTCAATGTCATGTAACTAAACCACAAGTTAAAAGGTCAAGTTTTATTACTCTCATGTTTGGTGCAGTATATATTGTGTCCTCTGTAAAATTCATTATAGAGGGGATCACAAGTTAAAGTTACATATATCTGTGAAATATGTTTTGTTACATGTTATTGGGATGTTAAAATCAAAGCAAGACTCAGTGCATTATGATCCGTAATGATGCATAATGTTGTTGATCATAAAAACCATTCAAACACAATATTTTAACCTTGACAGATTTAACGGACATCATCATCTTGTAATCCCCATGACTTTATCTGACACAGTAGGAGAACACCCGAATCAACAAAGTATCTGCTGCCTCTGAATTTCAGACAGAAGAGAAAAAAAACTGTAAACACTGAAGACCATTATTTCTATTTTGCTCTGCAGATCTACATTTTCTTTTCTAGCACAGCGGCTACAGCACAAAGTAGGAAAGCCTTTGTCAGACAGTTATAATAAACAAGCTGTTGTATCCTGTGTTCCTGGTCTGAGTCTAATATGATTAGACAGACTACAGGAACAATGAGGATCATGATGGAAGGAAAGTCACAACTCTTTCCTTTTGTGACTACTGACATTTATATATGTCTATATATATAAAACAAGGAGAGGGAAGTTTGTATTCATTTTAGAAACAGGCACTATACTAATAAATCCACCTCCACTTTTTTTATTTTATTAATTCATACAAAACATTTAACTGTAGAATTGCCTAGTGGCTTAAAGGCTTAGATTTTTCCAAGTCTTCAATGAGTAATGTTTTATTAGCATTAATTAAAGGCAGACTGGTTATGTATTCAAGCTTTTATAGAGCAATCTATATGTTGGTCAGCTAGATTTTAGATTTCTGCAGCTGGTTTTAGTCAGATGAGCCATTTTGAATAAGGGATCCAGAACGGGTCTGGACCGGATTAACCACTTCATGAACGGGTCCAAATCGGATCGGGACCGGATGAGCTGCATCATGAGCGGATACGGATAGGGTCTGGGTTCCCGGAGCCGTCCCGCCGTGCAAGTAGACTCCGATCCGGGCCTGTTTTGTCGATCTGTTCCGGAGCCTATGATACCTCCAGGACGGATCCAGTGCAGAGTCAATTTGCTATCGTCTATATGGGGATATAGTGGTATAGCTTTATTGCAGATCAACTTCCCTAAGGGCATGCACATGTGTGTATACATGTCTTGCTGTGTGAGGTTGTTTTTGGCCAGTCGTGACAGCTTCAAAAGGCTTTTTGAGGGACACCTGCAGTGACTGAATCTGTGTCAGGATGAGTCTCTATGACATGAATGAAATTGAAATTAACGCCCTTCGTACAGATTGAAACGTGAGGAGTGAAGTACACGCAGCAAGCAGCGGGCACATTCAAAAGTTCTCCAGGAATTTTCTATTTATTATTATTGTTTATTGCCTGAAGACTAAACCAAGGGAGAAATCGCTCCCGCTTGTCTGGGTCCTTCCGTACGTCACGTGACGGCAGTTAGCAGGTTGTGAGTTCAGCTGACCGGAGGCTCTCGTGAAGGGGGGATTTTACCACTTCTGCTGCTGCTGCCGCCGCCGTTGTTGTTGTTTGTCGTAGTTTGTGATGGTGTAGACCACATTCACTGAAAAATGGAGCGGTACGAGTCGGACACGGAAGGGGACGAACAGGAGACACCGCTGCTTCACCGAGGACACGAAGACAAAGTGCAGAGAGGTGAGACAGAGAGAGAGAGAGAGACAAAAGCTAGCTCTGTAGCTAACACTGCAAGCGAGGTTCATTTCGGGTGACGTACGTTTCTCTGGGAAGAAACGGGTTTGCCTTTCCGCAGCCGCGTGTGTACACAGCGAGGGGACATCAACAATAACACAAACACCTGCACAGTATCATGCAGTTTAATACAACACGACTTGCGCGCCATTGAAATGAGGATAAACCCACAGTTCCTTAACCATAGCGTCAGTAACACAGCTGTTACTTTTACAGGGCTGTTATCAGCAGTGGAAGAAGTTGGAAGAAATCATTTACTTAAGTAAAAGTAGCAATAACAAGCAACAGAAATTAAATATCCAAAGTACAAGCTGTCCAAATGCAGAATGCCCCTGGTCAACTGTTTTTTAATAGATCCTTGGTCGAGGTGGAGATTATTTTAATCTATAATAAAAGCATCATGTTGTATAATAAGACCACGTGTTTTGCGTGTAAATTCTAAATTATCGTAATAAACGTAGTAGTGTAAAAAGTTCAGTATTTCCCTCTGAAATATAACTGAGTTATACTTAAAGTAAAGTATAAAGTAGGATAAAATAGACACTCAAGTAAAGTACTAGTACCTCAAAGTTGTACTTTTCGTTTCATCACTGGCTGTTGTATTGGATTAACTACAATAAAGTGTACAGGTGTTCATGTTGTGTCCAACTCCTGCACATCAGATGATATCCTCATCTGATGACTTTTATGTTTAACCATCATTATACTATGACTATCAGCAGAGGTGCATGGTCCTGTCACCAAAGGTTGATCTAAATACAAAGGTTTTTAAGGGCTTTCTCCACCTATGCTTACACATGCTGACAGTTTTTACACATGCCCCAGTCACGAGTTTAGAGACATTTCTGCTGAGCTCAGATCGTAGGACAGACCCACCTCAGCTATGTCTTATTATCTTATTACACCTACAGCCAGTTTGATGAAAATGCAGTTTAAAAGTCAAGACGTTTTAAAGTTACAGCTCTGAAAAACAGTTTATGATTGTGTAAGTCCAGCAGGGTAATATCTCCTTGTTTAAACATGACTTATTTAAACAATGTTCAAATTATGCTTGCTAAGTAAATAGACAGTCTGTTTGATAAAGATACTAGAGGTTGATGTTCCATTGTCTTATGTAAAGACGTAGGGCTATAACACGAGCTACAGGAGCAGCAGACATAATAATGTAAAAAAAAATGACATGTCATATCAGCAACAAGCACATTATGCAAAATACAGAGACTTATCAGGTGCTAAAGTTATGAAAATGACCTGCACAAGACATAATAAAAAGGTGTGCAAGTGAAGAACTGAAACAACTACGTGTTCAACTAAATGACAAAAGATATCTGGTTAACCAATTCTCCAAAACCCAAAAGTATTAAATCCACTGAAGTTTAAGACAAGGAAGGGAAGCAAATTCTCTCATCTGAGAAGCTCATACCAAAGAAAGTCAGAAACGTTTGCTTAAGAAATTACTTAAATGATTAATCAGTTATCAAAACAGTTATTATTTTCTTTTGTAAATTGCCAAATCTACTAATCAACTAATCATTGCAGCTCTGGTTGGTAAAAACACACCTGAAACATTTTCAGTTTATAGCATCAATTAGCTTGCTGTTATGTTATTCATTTACCTTTGATCAGGAAAATTGTAGATCGATGGATTCTAAGTTGTAGCCCAGTGTAAGATCCACTCAATAAGGATGGCAGGTAACGATCAGTTATTTTCTTGAGTGAATTGTTTGGTCCATAAAAAGTCAGTTTACCATCATGTTATCACAAAGAACAGCAGTCAATCCTCACATATGACAACCTGAAACCACAGTATGTGTAAAAATGACTGAAATTTTTTCTCGATTATCAAAAAGACCTGTCAAATATATACCTCAATTTTCTGTTGAACCACAAATCAATGCAGCTCTACACTCAATGGATTATAGAGAGAGTGCAGGAGCAACATACACTTTGTTTCCAAAAAACTTAAAGTTAAAAATAACAAAAAGTTTCCTTTTTTTTTTCTGATGCCTTTTCTCGACAGAAGAGGTGACTATACTTGTGCTGCACTGCTGAATTTGGCTGTTATATGTTGCCTAGTAGTGAAACAGACACTCACCTCAGATAATATTACTTGATAAATTGTCCATATTGTGAATTTCAACTGGTAACTGCAGCACACACGGTGTCATCTGCCCAACAGGTCTCATTGCAGTTATCTTTCTCTCCTCTCTCTGTAGCCCCAGTATGCTGTTCATCCCGCTATGGCCTGGCGTTGCTCTCCTCTTACGGTTTCTTCGTAGTCTACTCTTTGCGAGTGAACCTCAGTGTGGCGATGGTGGACATGCTTAACAACACCCACCAATCCAGCGCCAACCACAGCGGCTCACTGTGTCCTGCTCATGCCAACCCACCACGGCCCAAACACAACCACACGGTGAGCAATAACAGGACTGCGGCTGAGGAAGACCATGTGATGCTATACAGAAAATAGCAGGGATGAAGCTGATTGAATTGTTCCATGCATGCTGACACCGTTTAATCCCACTTTAGACAATTTCCTCAGTAAATTTAATCCATTTTGCCAAGTAGCAACAATGTGAGTGGAATTTGAGTAACTACATTTTGAAATGTATTGCTATCTTAAATACCAGTACCCATTTCAGATTGATAAACCCTCATTGACGGGCCTCAAAATGCCCATTGGAAAACAATGATTAACACTACAGCCATATTTTTTTACATGGTTATGTTTACACACAACCTGTTGGACATGAACTTAACTGCATACAGAGGAATATAAAGGTAGAGAGAAAGACAGACTGACAAATAAGATGCACACATAAAAACACATTGACATGTGTTCACAAGCATAAGAACACCCAAACAACCAGATTCATTGTCTCTCATCTTTATTAAGGCTTCATGATATTTAATCACTTAATTAGCTTAATGCCTAATATAGTTCTCAACGCCGCCCCTCACAGGCCAGTTTGTACGACTGGGATTCTGAGACACAGGGCTGGATCCTGGGCTCCTTCTTCTACGGCTACATCCTGACACAGATCCCTGGGGGCTACCTGGCTGGCCGCTTTGGACCCAAGTGGCTGATGGGCTTTGGAATCCTGGGAACTGTAGTTTTTACGCTGCTCACCCCTGTGGCTGCTGACCTGGGTGCAAGCTATCTCATTGCAGTCAGGGTGCTGGAGGGGATAGGAGAGGTAGGGAAAGTTTAAATTATTTGTGCACACCTGTTGTTTGTACCATAAACATGAACTGTTGTACAGCCATATTTAAAATTAGCTTAATTCGCCTAAGCTAGTAGTATTACAATGTCTGAGTTCCCATAAATGGAGTTGTAGACACAGCCAGATACACTAATACAGAGGTAGATTGTATGGATATATAAGTGGAGGATTGTTTGTATTTGTGTCATTTGTGCACTCTGTCCACATTCCTGTTGTGTTTGTCTTTAGGGAGTCACATTTCCTGCAATGTATACCATGTGGGCAGCGTGGGCCCCGCCGCTGGAGAGAAGCCGCCTGCTCACCATCTCCTACATAGGTAAGACAGAGACATGTGGGGACAGTGTAGATACAGTGGAAAGGTTTTCTAGCAAAACATAGTTTTGTGGATTACCTGCCAAAATATTTCTGTAACAAAATGGTAATTTTCTCTTTTTTTCATTACTTTTTGGCATTAGACATTTAATTGGTGAGTCAATCAACAGAAAACAATTATTAACAACAACTTTGATAATTGATTAATCAAGTGAAAATGCTAAATATCCATTTGTTGCAGCTTCTGGAATGTGAGGTTTTGCTTTTGAACGATTTGAAGACATCCCTGGGAAATTGTGATTAGTTGTTTTCCCATTATAGATAGTTTATTTACTGAAAAATTAATCAGTAAGTGAATTTAGCCTCTTGCATCATCATCTCTCCCATAATTGCTAGCATTGACTGGTCACTCTCTTTATATTCATCACTCAGTAGTCATGTGCATTCAGACAGCTGTGTGATGCAGATGTTTGTATTTTCTCTCCAATCCTAGGAGCCCAGATGGGGACAGTGATATCTCTTCCTCTGTCTGGTGAAATCTGCTTCTACCTTGACTGGACCTACGTCTTCTATGTATTTGGTAAAACACCTGGGGTCTCACTAGTGGAGGGTGGGGGTGGGGGGGGAAACTCAGTCATAAGATGATTCATAGCCTTACGTTGTTTTGCTTAGATGTCAGATATTAGAAAATCCTTAGAAAGATTTTAGGTCATGAAGATGTGGTAAAAAAAAAACGTATCATCATAGCAAAACTTAGAACCCAGTATTTATGGAAAACAACAAAAAAGCAAAAAAAAAAATGCTTATCCACCACAGTATTCTTTTCACGCTTCAGATGAGCTGTTTCCAGTGTCTGTTCCTTTGTTCCTCTTTGGTCTGTGGAAACGATGATTTAGCAAGTTGAAGAAGAAAATGTGCAGATGGCACCACTGCAGAAGTCCCACTTTTTGTTTACTTGCTTGCCTGAACTGCTTTAATTTAGCTCCATCTCAACCCACTGAACAGATGTCAGACACACCTATTATTCTCAGTGGATATGATTATGGTAGAATAATAAGATGCACAGATCTTAATTCAGTTTCAGGAAATGACAATAAAAATCCTGTATTTTTTTTTCATATATTGCACATCTGCTGGCTACATACAATCTTTCATGTGATGGAGGATTTATACTCCACCAATCCTCATCTGTGTCTATGTGTGTCCAGGTGCTGTTGGCCTGGTGTGGTTCGTCTTGTGGGCCTTCCTGGTCTTTGACAGTCCAAACACTCACCCACGGATATCAGAGCGGGAGAGACTCTACATCACCACCTCACTCAAGAACGAGGTAAAAACCAGAACCCAGACTATGTGTCCTAAATTAATTATAAAGAATAAAAAAAAGATTTCAGAGGATAGTGTTTGTCATTTATTACTGATGGTAGAGTTAGATTTGTCTGCATTTTTCCCAGAGAGTCATAATCTGAGAATCCAAAAAGATTCTTTAGTGCAGTTTCTTTAAACTATTTCATAAAAACTGTAATGAAATTATTTTGCTATTTTTTCCCTGTTTTCATTTGTTGTTTTTTAAAATATTGTCCTACATTTAGTTAAAGTGTAAGATAATCTACACGCCGCTGTTTGATATTGATAGACAAAAGAAAATACAGGGTTTTCCTTTGAATATATATCTAGTTATTTATGTGTTATGATGGATTTATAGCCCTAATTGCCATTTTGATCTCTGTTTTATTGTCCTTCTCTATTGCCTTGACAGTAGCAGCAGAGTAGGTGTCAGAGAGTAGCAGAAGTACTCCAGTACTTCC
Organism: Seriola aureovittata; assembly: GCF_021018895.1. NCBI lineage: Eukaryota > Metazoa > Chordata > Actinopteri > Carangiformes > Carangidae > Seriola > Seriola aureovittata. The sequence continues at coordinate 20,664,142 of NC_079377.1, forward strand.
GCTCCAGTACAGTTATCTGATAGTAATGTTGCATAATCTCATACATTGCTGCATTTTATTCTCTTATCTGCCTGACTCAGCTGTGAGATCATAAAACACTCCATGGTTCTGCATTTTTTTATGGCATGCAGACACAAAGCTGACAGGGAACACTAATGCAGGGTTCATCATTTCTGCCCTCTGATTCTGTGCACCAGCATGTATGACTTTTGTGTAGAAAACCCTTGGTTCCTCAAATTCGGGGGTTAAGGCAGTGTATAGTACATTAGTATACTGTTTAATTTTCTGCAGTCATCAGACACGTGAATGTGTGCGAATATGACACGTCACCTGAAAAAAATAAGTGTTTTTAAACCTGAAAACAACCAAGAACACAACATTGAGGGGAAAAAATAAAATAAATTTTACCAGCAGGGGGAGAAAAAGCTAACAACCACTAAATGCAGAGGAGGAGACGTAGAAGATAGGTGAACAGAACAAACAGTGTCCTATTCTGTAAGACCTGTTTCCATTCAGCAAAAGGAATTAAGTAAAAACAAATCCTATTGATATTTATGTATTTTTAAATATATATTCAATGCAAATGAATTGCACAGCTGGACAAAACAGAGGATAAGTGCACAAGTTCATGCCTCCTCCTGTTTGTTAGGACAATATTTATTAGTATTCTTATTTATTAGTTAGTGCAGATGTATCTGTTTTCCAGAGGTGGATGTATTAATCAATCCTTTTTTTGCCTTGTACTTCCCGTGTGGCTCAGCTGTCCACATCTGCAAACTACATCCCCTGGCGAGCCATAGTGACATCCAGACCACTGTGGGCCATTGTCGTGGCTCACTTCTCCTACAACTGGACCTTCTACACCCTCCTCACCCTGCTGCCGACCTATATGAATGACATACTTGGATTCAGCATACAGCAGGTGAGGTCGACATCACATACAAGCATTCATTCATGCTCAGAAGTGCTGATTGGATGAGTCAAACCTGGGGTCAAAATGTGATTGTATGTTCATGGACATGTATTTTGCAAACTTTTTTTTAAGTAATTTATTTGAGAATATATAAACAGCATCACCATCACAGAATCATAATCATAAATATACATACACACTTAACATGCTGTTGTCTTCTTCTGTCCACAACAGAATGGTATGCTGTCAGCTCTGCCTTACATGGGCTGTGCAGTGTTAGCAGTGCTGAGTGGCCAGGTTGCCGATTACCTGCGGGAAACCTGCCAGTACCCCACAGTCACTGTCAGGAAGTCTTTCTCTTTTGTTGGTAAGGAATGCCAGTAGCACAGCTGAGTCACGCGTTCTGTTATTTTGGTGCGAAACGGACAACAGGCTCTTGACTTGGACGTCCAGTTTACTGTGTCTGACTCCTGTAAAGAGATTTTCACTGTCCCTGTAGGTATGATTGGGCCGGCGGTGTTCCTGGTGGCAGCAGGGTATACAGGCTGTAACTACACCTTGGCTGTGACCTTCCTCACCATCTCCTCCTCTCTGGGCGGAGTGTCGGCCTCTGGCTTCAACATCAACCACCTTGACATTGCTCCTTCGTAAGAATGATTCCTTTCTATCACTAGAATAATCTCTGGATATATGAATTTATCAGAATCCATATATATAAATGAATGAATGTAAGAATCTGAATTTAGCTGCTGTATCTATTCTTCCTCCTGCAATCAAGACGATGATTTCAGAATTATACATCCTGGGTGTATGCAGAGTATTTCTTCATATCTACACAGTAAATACTGGAGTTAGTTTTGCAGGCTAATAAATACTTGTCACATTTAACAATCTGTGTGTTTATCTCCGTAGATATGCTGGCATTCTGCTGGGAATCACCAACACCTTTGCTACCATTCCTGGCATGGTGGGACCAGTCATTGCAAGAGCCCTCACAACACATGTAAGAATAATGTGTTCACGCACACGCACACTCACACTCACACTCACACTCACAGTTAACCAGTCTGCACAGTGGGTTTGATTCTTTAAACAGGAAACCAGAACTTAACTGTTTGTGTTTCAAAGGTCAAAATTCAAGTCTAAATCTGATATAAATGATGATTACATCCTTAAACAGTGCAGTATAGCTTCATGCCAGCCATGGTGATGAATGAGCAGCAAACTCATGGTTTGCATTATGTATCATGCTTCTGCCTACATAGTAACAGAGGTCAGTCACTCTGGGTTTCCTGACCTGCAGTGTCACTGCCTAAACGGATGGTATTCTTACTTTGGCTTGATGCTCCATTTAATGTCTAATTGGTTTACCTAGTACAGGATTAGCATGCTAATGTTAATGTGGCCACAAGGAGGCACCAATAGTCTTCTATAAAAGATTGCACATTACATTCATTTGTGTCATTGTCATTTTGTATGTAAAGTACAGGACTCATACAGCCACTGCCATTGTAATACACTGCACTTATATAGTGTATAGATCTAGCTTTGTCAAATAACCAAGTGTAACTAACTAACTATCATCATTCAGACCATCGCCCATGGCAACCAGGTGAAGAAAAAAAGTTAATAATCCAATTAGCATCTTTTAAATTCTTCTAACTAGTTATATAAACATACAACTTTAAGTCAATGTTTTGCTTTTTGGATAGTCTTAATGTGACCTTAAATTTCTACCATAATATTCAAATTTGTGTATTTATCAATAACAAAGAGAAATTCTGTTGTGCCCGCCCACTCCTCAGGAAGGTCAGAGGTTAGATTCAGATTTAGATGATCAGTCTGGAAAATGAATATTAATCTTTGGGATGTCTTGTGATTTGTGATAATTGTCTTGATTGTTATTTGCTTATGATGCACAAACAGTTTTTCCTCTTTAAGATTCATGATTACCATTTTGTCAGTAAAAGAATATAAAGAGAAGTGGAGAAGACATTTAGAGGAGTGTTTTAAATATTTCCAAACAGAAACTTCCATGGAAGTAAGATTTTGTAAAATGTTGGCCCTGTACAGTCGTATGACTACCAGGGCACCAGTGATTGTAGTAAACATCATTAACTTATGCAGATGTTTTTCTCAGAATGGACAGATAATGAACTAAATCATAAACGCATGAATCCATTTAGGGCTAAACCGCCTAACCGTTTAATTTCAGTACTAATTGTTAACTGTGCTGGCTGTCCTTCAGAACACCATAGAGGAATGGCAGACTGTCTTCTACATTGCTGCTGCCATCAACCTTTTTGGAGCGTTGGTCTACACTGTGTTTGGCCGAGGATCAGTGCAGCCCTGGGCTGTCCAGTCTTCCTACTCTCATGGAGACTGAGGCAGAAGACAAGTACCGAACTCGTGCATTTGATGATTGAGATTTGTCTGATCGACAAATCTCAATCAGGGGCTTCTTCAATGGGTATTTAGAGGGGGAGACATGTTTCAGATGTACTGATACTTCTCAAAGCACAGATAAATAACAGTGAGTAACAGCCATTCAAGGATATTCTATAGTTTAAGGATAATCTATACTGTGAATGCGGAGTCTGTTGACAGATGAACCTGCAGTCACAGTAGTGAAAAAAGCAGATTGCACTTTTAGTTAAGCAGAAATGCTTTGGGGGCAAAAATAATTGAGCAGAAACACAGAATGTACCTCCAAAATTTTCAGAGGCTTTGTATGCCTTAGTATTAAGTATTTGACTCTTACCACTAATGTAAACAAGAAAATGTAGCTAGCTCGGTAGATAGCTATAGGTTTCAAAAGCGTGTTGATTATCAAGCATGCATGACAAATAAAATGTGAAAGATAAAATTTTCCCAGTGTTGATACTTTCTGGTGTTTAGGTTTGCCAGTTTCCCAATTTACTAGGCTCACCTGTAATTTCTGCCTCCAGAGCACTAATGCCTAAGTTTTATTTTAGTTTTTTCCCCTAGAAGTTCACAGTAATGGCTCAATTTTTATTGCTATAGTAAAAGTCTACTTTCTTCAGAAGGATGTTTTCCTAGATTTGTGCGAGTATAGATGGGAAAAAACAAAATGTTCTACTTTACAAGTTATAAGTAAGTGCCAATAAGTGTTGAATAAGTGTCTAAAAGGTTTGCCCCAAAACACAACAAACATGTCATCCTAAACTCGACACACACATTGGATAATGTCTTTTGAGAGGAGACTGTAACTGCACAGCACCCACAAACTCTTGATTGGGAAAATGCCTTACCTCCTTAAAATGATTTTAAAGCTCTTTGTGTTTCATGTGATTTCAAATGGACCAGTTTTTTGTATTTACTTTTCATATGATGCAATTAAGGGATTTTGTGTGTACGACAATATGTGTTGTCTTTTCAGGTTTTGTCCACCAGGCACCTCTTTTATTTTAGTAGCAGCTTTTAACGAATGCATTTAAATAACAGACAGGTCATGATATTTCTGATCTGTAACACTAAGAGGTTGCTGAGCTGTTGGGACCTTTTTAATAAAGGGAAAGAAAAACTATGAAAGAGGTTCCTGGTGGACACACAGCCTTACTTTATTCACAGGATTTGCACTTTGTGCCAATTCTCAGGTATCTTCTTGTGTCATACAAGGATTGAAAATTATGTTTATTTATGTGTTACCCATTGATCTACCTTATTGAGGTATGTGTCCTCAGTTTTTAAATGTCACCTTTGTTCATTTTGAAATATCAAATAGCATGGTTAATATCTCAACATATGAGGTAATCACCATGGAAGTTACTATTAGCTTTTTATCCATGTAAACATCTTCGGTTCGTACTCTCAGGTCACTTGTATATAATACTATATGAACGTTCACCCTTTATACGTAATGACTACAGAGGTAAATCAAAACTAAGCCACATCTTGTCTTGGTTGTAATTTCTGACAACAAGTAGCACCATCATCCACATTCAAGATGAAATGCACTTGTGCCTTATTACATTTACTTTAAATGGTATCAGACAATTTAGGACTGTAGACTCATTGTTTTGATAAAGGATTCCTGGTTTTTCTTATTTCAGTTTTACAGTCATGACTACATGCAGAGAGTAAAGGGAATTTTGTATGATGTGTACACTGTACCAAGAGCAATCATTGTAAACTTTAACCCTGGAAACATTCCAGAAATCTGTCTTAAAATCACTGTCATGTATTATAAATACTTCATCGTAAACAGTTATGCTCAAATCTGATATTGAGTTGGGTTGTTATTTCATTATAGCCACCGTCACAACATTTTTTCAGTTAATCTGGAATTTGTATTACCTACTAGCCTCATGCAACACAGTATTTGCTGAATAATATCCGAATTAACTACTCAAGTATCTCCCAATGAAAAGCCTGTCTGTCAGAGTAGATCGTTTTCAGTGACAGCCCTACTTGCTTGGATGTTTAAAAAAATAATAAGCCTAAATGTAAATTGCACTAAAAGTAACTCCAAGCACCAACATATCACTTAAGGAAACACACTAATATAACCCATTACCCAGTCATATCCACAGACTAAATATCCTCATATGGGCTACAAGTGCAGACCTTTGTTAGAAATGTTTTGATTTGATTATGTTTGGACACACAAAAAATACAGTAATCTGTAGTTTCAAACATTTCATAACATCCCCGTAAAATGCCAAATAGAGCGACTTCAGAATAACAACTGTGTACAACTCTACTTCGTGCCCCTCTGCTGTCTCTCAGCGGCGCTGCATGTTGTGATAATGAGCCAGACAGACGCGTTGGAGGGAAGTTCAGGCCATCGGGGTTAATTTTAATCCAACTAGGGATCGTCTGGAAAGGCGAGCGCTTCACCTGCTGCGCGTGAACGACGCTCCTCGCTACATATGTTCCCTCATCTGACTTCAAACCACTTCACACACACACACACACACACATACACACATACACCACCTCTGAAACAAACCAAACCTCTCATTTAAAAAAACAAAAAAAACTCCATCCATCACTACAACGGGCCTCATCCACCACTGGATACAATTCTGCAGATTGTGGTGCGATTTTATTTCGCCCAGTCACTTTTACGCAACAGCCACTGATGATACAACAGCCGACAACAAAAAAACACGTATCTACTCTTTATGTAACCAACATACATTGAAAATGCACGTAATGTCTCAAATCTTATGTTCAATAATCAGCCAGTGAAAGTAAGGCCACAGTTGAACAATGACAAACTAACGCTTGCGTAGGAACAAAAATATAACAAAACACCAACTGCAAGTACATGTCGGCTTCCGAAATGTGTCACAACTTTTTTTCTATGTGCATCGGTAAATATTTGAACACGTTCATCAGGGATTTCGTCGTCTATATTTTGTGTGTAAACAGATCGGATGAAAGGCAGACTGGGTCGTATCCGACAACGGATGCTTCGCCGGTGGCTGTGTCCTATGATAAACTCGTTTACGGCAACTTCTCCTGGTCCCTAGTTGTGATGCTGTGCAGCAGCGGGTGCGCGCAATTACGCAACACCCCCGCCTGTCCTGTGCGCTATAACCGGATCAGCGTCTCTCCTCAGCTTCTCCGGTCCTGCAGCCAACCTGACACCGGACAGCTCTCAGGTACGACACAGTCTACATGAAATTATTCATTGAGGTGATTTCGTCTTTGATGTTATCGGGAAAATGAACTGAGCGTTTTCTTTAGCGGCTCCGTCTCCAGGCAGTGCACTGGGAATATTGTTGTGATGCAGAAAGGAGGGCAGACGGCTGGCTGCTAGTTAATACGCATCCTGGCGTTAGTAAGCGAGCAGATGATAGAACATGGCGGAGGGTTGACATTTCCATTAAATCCTTCAGACATTAGATTTACCGCAGGAGCTGTTCTACTCTTTCAGGCACTGTCCGCTGTGTTATCATCTTTTGTATATAAAGCGCACTGCGGCAGCCGTGGTGACGTTACACATGAGGGATGAGTTAAATGCGCGCATGTAAAAGGTTGTTTGTCCTGGCGCTGAGTTCACCTGAACAAGTCTGGACAAGATCATGTGGGGATTCATGTTACAGTTGGATTAAGCTACTGGCCTTTCTACCAGATAAAAAGTAGATTCAGACAATATATAATGAAGCCACACTCAGTTGGACTATTTAAAGGAAAACTTTGTAGTGTTTGTGTTATTATGTGGGTTATCACATAACACTCCTGCAGAGTTAACAACAGTGTGTTTTCTGCTCTGTGTGCAGTGCACTGCAGTGTCTGAGAAATGGCTGCTACACTCTCAGCGGAGAGGACCTGACAAAATGGTGGATTCTGGCTTGTGGTGAAGCTGTATTAACTCTGTGGCTGTGATAAAGAGGACAGTGCTGTGAAACATCAGAGCCTTGTTGTCAGAGCGGAGCGGGGCAGTGAGGACAGGAGAGCAGGGGTGTGGATGGATGGAGGAATAGAGAGTAGGAGGGGCAGAGGGTTTTGTGCCTGGCGCAGTTCAGTGGCCATTGATACCACCTCTAATCTTCTGAGACACACTGCTTACTAAAACATCTATTGCCAGTCAAGAGCTGTCAATGTCACCAACTTCAGTCAGACACAGCCGGGGCAGAACAGACAATGTACTCAGCTTGTTTAAGGTCAGATGAACTAAATAAAAAGGGACTAATGTCTCCCTCCTTGTACAACATTTTAATGTCCTTTCAAATTCTTTCTGCGCCAGTCAGTTGAGGGAGGCATTAACACTCTAGTAGTGTTTTTAAACCTAGTGCTTCAATATGTTTGCTGATTTTCCAATGTGTTATCTTGCAATGGTCATTCAACAGTTTCTGTTTCCTGCCCTGCGAACCATCTGCGTATCGTACTAACTGTAACTTAACCCTGGCTTTAGCAGACAGTTTGTTTCGTGACTTCAGTGAGCTCCAGTCACCATGGGAAAGGAGAAACTCCACATCAACATTGTTGTGATCGGCCATGTGGACTCTGGCAAGTCCACCACCACGGGCCACCTTATCTACAAGTGCGGGGGCATTGACAAGAGAACCATCGAGAAGTTTGAAAAGGAGGCTGCTGAGGTAAGAAGATACAGGCAAGAGGAAGGTGCCTTCTTGAATCAGCTGATGTTTTTCCTCAAGAACATGACTCCTGCTCCTCTGACCTCTCACTCAAATATGAAAGAATAATATAGAAGAGTATAGCACCGCCTCATCACTGTGACTTGCATCGTCTTTAATGACTAAGCAGAACAACATCATTTGTTTTAAGACCATGCTTTGAGCTGCTTGTCATAGAAACACAGCAGAGATTTTTTTTTTTTTTTTTTTTAAAACTTAATATAGAAACATTTTAAAAAGAGCAATTTTTAATCTTGTGATCTCTATTAATCATTCCGCAGATGGGAAAGGGGTCATTCAAGTACGCCTGGGTGCTGGACAAACTGAAGGCAGAGAGGGAGCGTGGTATTACCATCGACATCTCACTGTGGAAGTTTGAAACAAGCAAGTACTATGTGACCATCATCGACGCCCCGGGCCACAGGGACTTCATCAAGAACATGATCACTGGGACCTCACAGGTCTGTCACATGAGAGCGCTCAGCCATTCTGTTTGCATTCAGCGCGTGCCATTCTACGATAATGACTAATAATGACTTGCCCCAAAGGGTAACAAACAGATTAAGTCATAATAAACTGCACTAAGTTGATCATATTGTTGTATTTCATTTAAGACCACCTCAGAACTGATATCAAAGAAATGTTTGATCAATGTTGTAACTTTTTTGTGAGACATTACTCCTTCTACTAAAATCATACAATTAAACTTATTATAATTATAATATTAAACAATTTATGAGTGCAAAGGTCAAACCTGCTGTGCACCAACAGTACTAATGTTTCATCTACTGCATCTTCAGGCAGACTGTGCCGTGCTGATTGTGGCAGCTGGTGTGGGAGAGTTCGAGGCAGGTATTTCCAAGAACGGACAAACCCGTGAGCATGCCCTCCTGGCCTACACTCTGGGAGTAAAGCAGCTCATTGTGGGCATCAACAAGATGGACTCCACTGAGCCAAACTACAGCCAGAAACGTTACGAAGAAATTGTGAAGGAAGTGAGCACCTACATCAAGAAGATTGGCTACAATCCAGACACCGTTGCCTTTGTACCCATTTCAGGCTGGAATGGAGACAACATGCTTGAGCCCAGTCCCAATGTAAGTAGAAAAATTAGAATAGTAATGCAAATGCTATTAGAGTTGATACGACGTATGCAGCCTTGGATTTGAATACTAATTTGTATAGATGGTGCGTGGAATGGGAAGCTGTGGCTCCAAAGTTAACCAGTTGCTGTGATTGTATATCCAACTCAAGTCAGACCAGCTAAAGAGTTTGAGTACCATTCTTCCTTTGCAATTACACTGACATTTTTTATGTTTGCTAACATTAGCCACCTCAGGCTACCCTTCAGGTTGTAGAGGCACAACCCCTAAACCCCATTGCTCTACTGAAGTGAGTGTGCTATTTAATTAGTTTAGAAGATAAAAAGTCTCGCTTTTATAACGAAACTTGAGGTAATGGAGCTTTTTGGTCAGCAGTAATTACCTGAAAATGTCCTACAGCTAAAACAAATGACACAGAATCCAATCAGTTGTCTACGGTTATTGAAGCTTACAACTTTTTAATTGAAATTAATTACAAAAGATGTTTAAAGTGGCACATTATTTTCTCCTTTCTAGATGACTTGGTTTAAGGGGTGGAAGATCAACAGGAAAGAAGGCAATGCATCGGGGACCACTCTCCTGGAGGCTCTGGACGCCATCCAGCCTCCCACCCGTCCAACAGACAAACCTCTACGTCTGCCCCTGCAGGATGTCTACAAGATAGGAGGCATGTAATACACTGATTAAAACACGGACAATATCCCTACACTGTGAGAATGGTGTTATGGATAGTGTTATATTCTGAAATAAACTCTCAAAACATGGCATATGAAATACATTTATTTTCCCTGTGCTGACCTTTTCTTTCTCCTCTTTCTCAGGTATTGGGACCGTGCCTGTAGGCCGTGTGGAAACAGGCATTCTAAAGCCCGGCATGGTGGTGACCTTTGCCCCCGTCAATGTGACTACTGAGGTGAAGTCTGTGGAGATGCACCATGAGGCACTAACTGAAGCCCTGCCTGGCGACAACGTGGGCTTTAACGTCAAGAACGTGTCCGTCAAGGACATTCGCCGTGGCAACGTAGCTGGGGACAGCAAGAATGACCCACCACAGGAAGCTGCCAACTTCACTGCTCAGGTAGACATAGCTAAGGATCTATTTTCAGAAATCAAACATCAGCACGATTAAAAACATTCAGCCTCATTCAGTCTTAAGTCTGAACTATGTTTAGCCTTGAGAAATGTTTACTGTTGGGAAGCACCACTTTAGCCACATCAACAATTGGGTCATCATGCTAGATTACAGGTTTGTCAGAATTTATACCACACAACACACCTAGTGTAGATTTGTTTGGTTTAGACTGGCACAAAGTGAATCTTTGAATTAATAGGTCATCCTTATTGTCCCTTTGCTTTGTAGGTGATCATCCTTAATCACCCAGGCCAGATCAGTGCTGGTTATGCGCCTGTACTGGACTGTCACACTGCTCACATCGCCTGCAAGTTTGCCGAGCTCAAGGAAAAGATCGATCGCCGCTCTGGCAAGAAGCTGGAGGACAACCCCAAATCCCTCAAGTCTGGAGATGCTGCTATCGTGGATATGATTCCTGGCAAGCCAATGTGTGTGGAGAGTTTCTCTGAGTACCCTCCACTGGGTAAGTTCAAGTGAAAATGATTTGTTAAATTTCAGCAGCTTCCCAGGACAGTATTTTGTCATCGTTCATCAAGTTCTGTGACTCCACTGTAAGTGGACTAAAATGTCTTTTACTCCTCTTCAACTTGCAGGTCGTTTTGCAGTGCGTGACATGCGTCAGACTGTGGCTGTAGGCGTGATAAAGGGTGTGGAGAAGAAAGTCTCCACCACTGGTAAAGTTACCAAGTCTGCCCAGAAGGCCCAGAGGAACAAATGAATGTTGTGCTACTCTGCCGACCCAAGGGTCTCCCAGGGCAGGACATCAGTCATCCAACTCCATCGTACAATTGGCTGCTTCAACTTAATAATCAAAGACTGGTTAATCATCACAATGCATCGCAAAAGCATTCGAAGGAAAGAACAACATTTAGATCTTTAGTCCTTGAGGCGGTACTCCTGACCGTATTTCAATGGTTAGATTACTATTACGTACTATGTAATATCAAACAGGTAGTTTTAAATGTCCACTGTTGATTTGGTTCATGGCAATACCTTTCTGTGATGCTGAGACATTGAACAAGTAGAGGTACTGTAATTTATCACTTCTGTAGCTCTCTGGAGTGCAGGTACTGGTCTCTTTACATGGTACATGTTGTCTTGCTTTTAGTGTTTGTTTGTAACTACATGGTGCTCTGTAGGAGCCTATGGCAAGAAGTTAAAACTATGTTCCTGAGTGTTAGATTAGTAGAATTTAGTGATTTGTTGTGTTTAAGCTTTAAATGGCACTTAAAACAAATGGTCCAAATTTGTCCTTCCTGAGGGGCTCCGAGTAGACCACCTGTTGATTCTTGAAGCACTTTGATTGGCATTTTGCTATCTTTGCACTTGCACTGGAGAAGTTTTAATTGGCATAAGCTACTGCACCTTATTGTAAGATGGCATGAGCCTCTTTGCAACATTAAACATGTTTCAACCAAAATGTTGGTCTCTGTTGGTCTTCATTCATTTTCTCTGAGTGTGATGCAAACAAGTGACAGTGTCCTTACTATACACACTTTTGTCCACAAGATGTAGCTGTTGGTAAAGGAATAAAATAGCAATTGTTTCATTTTCAAAAATTTTGTAAGAGGATCATATAAAGCCATATTTATCATACACTCAGTTTATAAATCTATCATGGGAACAATATGACTAAAAGTAATTTCCCCTCAAAAGGCTCAAACAGCTTAAGGACAGTCTGCCAAGTAGTTAAGGGGGCGTGTTCTCATCTCACCCGGAAAAACTTAGTGTGTATTTCTGACAGATCAGTTTCATTACTCTCATTACACCATCATGACTGGCAGAGGGAGACCACGAAAGGCAAAGAATCCGGACACTAAATGTGCCAAGAGCAAAACCACACCTGAAGAAATCAAATCCCTGCCTAGGTGTCCGAGGAAAGACTTTACAGAAGAGAAGCATAATGGTGCCACAAAGGAACAGAAACCAAAGGAAAGGAAGCAGAAACAGCCAAACCACAATGATGAGAAACCATCTGTACAGACTGAACAAAAAGAAAAGATCAACAAGCAGCAAAGGATGCCTACAGACGACACAAAGGCTCCTGTGCAAGACACAAAAGCCAAAACCTGTGCTAGCAGTGCAACAAAAACAAAACCTGAGACACCAAAGGGCACCACAACGGATTCTCCGAAGACCACAAAAGCAAGAAAACGTTCTGGCAAAACCAAATCAACAGAGCAGTCTGCAGAGGAGACAACAAAGATGACGCCAGAGGCTCCAAAGGAAACCACAAAGGATTCTCCGAAGACCACAAAAGCAAGAAAACGTTCTGGCAAAACCAAATCAACAGAGCAGTCTGCAGAGGAGACAACAAAGATGACGCCAGAGGCTCCAAAGGAAACCACAAAGGATTCTCCGAAGACCACAAAAGCAAGAAAACGTTCTGGCAAAACCAAATCAACAGAACAGTCTGCAGAGGAGACAACAAAGATGACGCCAGAGGCTCCAAAGGAAACCACAAAGGATTCTCCGAAGACCACAAAAGCAAGAAAACGTTCTGGCAAAACCAAAGCTGCGGTGGACTCTATCCTCCTCACAACTCTGAATAAACTGAAGATTAAGAAGAACGACAGAGCAAATGCAGCAGATATCATCAATAAAATAATAAGTAAAATAATTGAGCATGTAAAACAGAACATTGATTGGTTTAAAGAAGTAGAAAAGCTAAGTACTGGAAGTTACTATGAAAATCTGAAGGTAAGTTCCCTCAAACCATTACTTTCATCTATCATCTGTTAAGGACAGAGTTAGTGGTCAGTGCATGGTACTGTACTTTAAATAATTTGGTCATTGAATGATTTTTAGTGTATTACAGAGTGATGCTTTTGTGTATACAGATTTGTAATCCTGACGAATTTGATGTCATGCTGGCCATTCCTGTTGACCGAGTGGACATTGCACCATTTGGAAATGATGGAGCCTATTACAGTGTGGGATTGAAACGTGGCAAGAGCCCTCTGCACAAATTTCTGGACAACAACACACTATCTGCCTCTAAAATGCTTGATGAGTTCAGGGAAGAAGTGAAGAAATGTGTCAAGGCATTTCCAGGTGAGTACCAATATCTGCATGTTTTAGTTTTTGAAATGGGCAGAGTTGGTCAAATGGAATTTGGGAACAAGTCACTGTGGCTGGAAGATACAAACTGCCCTTTCCTGTGATCAAACGAGATACATCAACACCTTAAAGTCCTTTTTTAAACATGGTGCTGTCTGAGTAGTGCCGTCAGCAGTGTGTATTTTCATAGATAGCCAGATTTGATGAAACAGTAATCATATTGTTCTGTAAAGCGGGACATGGTGAAGGGGGTATTCAATTTGACTGAAGCTTGAATTGTGGCTACATGCACTATAGCCAACATGTTCTATGTTGTTTTATTGTGACCTTTTTGTCTTAGATGGGAATATATGTCAATGTTCAATGAAAAAGATCCAAAGAAATAATTCTTAAAGAAAATTAATATAATATAATAATGAATAAAGAACATTTAGACTCTGGACAAACAGTCTTTCTTGTTTTTTCTTTCAGAATGGGAGGTGACAAGAAAGAAAAAAGGTTGCCCTGCAGTGACCATGACTACAGAAGTACAATCAGTCACCATTTCACTGGATGTTGTTCTCTGTCTTAAGGTTAAATCAAGCTGGCCACCTTTTACCAAAGATGGCTTTAAAATAGAAAGATGGCTGGGAACTAAAATAAAGCAGGACCAAAGGAGAAAGCCATATTATCTTGTCCCAAAATATGAAGGCAATGGCAATGTGGAATGTGATGGAGTCCTGGCTAAAGGTAAGTCTAACTTCTCTGAACCACAATTAGGTTGTGATTAATAGAAATAACTCACTGGCTGTTTAAATATGCATTTGGTCTTAACAAAACAGTATTTCAGTAGGATATGGTTCATGATAACACCTACATTGGTACAGTGAATTCTGTGAGGCCATAGAAGGTGGTTTGGGGACATATATGAACTGTGAAGACTCTTACAGATCTATATACTACAATATATCTTGAGTTGATCATTTTATAACAAGGTGATACCTAGAGACCTAGTATTTGAAATGAGTTTGGACTTTATGGGACCAACAGTAGTAATAACTATATTTACTGTTTTCGTGGTTTTCACATGAGCTGATTTAAGTTCCCTGCCCTTTGAGTATTTTCTTCTACAACATGCAGATGTTTGGAGGATTTCATTCTCGCATGTTGAAAAGGACATTCTGAAGAATCACGGATCAGAGAAGATATGCTGTGAAAAAGAAGGCGTACACTGCTGCAGGTTAGGTTTACTGTATGGATTTTCTTTGATCGATGTCAAGGGTTTCTGCAGGGTTCACCAAGTTCAATCTAAGACCTTTTAAGACCAAAGTATAGCCTATATATGTAAAAAATTACACTGTTCGAAATTGAAAGAATATCATGTATTGACTTATATGTCTAGCTAATAGAAACATGTATTCGAGTATGTCGGTTTATATTATAAACATGTTAGACAGTAAGATAAACATGCAAGGCAAAAAGTCATAGTATAGTGAGGTATAAAAAGACATAAAAACAAAATATATTAAGGTATAAAAAGTCATATAAGGGTCATAATATAGTAAGGCATAAAACGTCATAAAAACATCATAGGATAGTAAGTCATAAAACGTCATTCAATGAGGAGAGACTAATAAGAAGAACAACAGTCTTGCTGATTGAACTCTAGCTAAGCTTCATTAGTATAATAATGCATAAAAATGCATAAAAATGTCATAGTATACTAAGGCATAAAAAGTAATAGAATACATCATAGTATATTAAGGCATAAAAGGACATAAAAACGTCATAGTATGGTCAGTCATCAAACGAGATAGTATAGTAAGGCATAAAAATGCCAAGAAACGGCAAAAAAATATTATGGCATAAAGTGTCAAAAATATAACATAGTATATTAAAGGATAAAAAGTCATAAAAAAGTCATAGTATACTAAGGCATAAAAAGTCAGAAAAATTCATAGTATAGTAAGGCATTAAATTCTCTAAAAACTTCACAGTATAGTATGGCATTAAACATCATAGTATAGTTAGGCATAAAACTGTCTGAAAAAAGAGTATATTAAGGCACAAAAATAAAGTATAGTAAGGCATAAAATTTTCAAAAAACGTCATAGTATAGTAAGGCATAAAAATGTCAAAAAACATCATAGTACATTATGGCATAAAACGTCATAGTACAGTAAAGCATGAAATTGTCAAAAATGCATCACAGTCTATTAAGGCATGAAAGGTCATAAAAACGTCTTAGTATGGTCAGGCATCAAACGAGATAGTATAGTAAGGCATAAAAATGCCAAAAAACAGCAAAAAATATTATGGCAGAAAAATGAAAAAACGTCATAGTATAGTATGGCATAAATTGCCAAAAATACATCATAGTATATTAAGGCATAAAAGGACATAAGAACATCATAGTATGGCAAGGCATGAGACAAAATAATATAATTAGGCATAAAAATGCCACAAAACGAAATAGTATAGTATGGCAGAAAAATGAAAAAAACGTTATAGTATAGTATGGCATAAAATGTCAAAAATGCATCGTAGTCTATTAAGGCAAAAAGGTCATGAAAACGTCACAGTATGGTCAGGCATCAAACGAGATAGAATAGTAAGGCATAAAAATGCCCAAAAACTGCAAAAAATACTTTGGCAGAAAAATGAAAAAACGTCATATATATAGTATGGCATAAAATGCCAAAAATACATCATAGGATATTAATGCATAAAAGGTCATGAAAACATTATAGTATGGCAAGGCATGAGACAAAATAACATAATTAGGCTTAAAAATGCCACAAAACGAAATAGTATAGTATGGCAGAAAAATGAAAAAAACGTTATAGTATAGTATGGCATAAAATGTCAAAAATGCATCATAGTCTATTAACGCATAAAAGGTCATGAAAACGTCACAGTATGGTCAGGCATCAAACGAGATAGTATAGTAAGGCATAAAAATGCCAAAAAACTGCAAAAAATATTATGGCAGAAAAATGATAAAACGTCATAAAAACATCATAGTATGGCATAAAAATGCCAAAAATACATCATAGTATATTAAGGCATAAAAGGACATAAGAACATCATAGTATGGCAAGGCATGAAACAAAATAATATAATTAGGCATAAAAATGCCACAAAACGAAATAGTATAGTAAGGCATAAAAATGCCAAAAAACTGCAAAAAATATTATGGCATAAAAATGAAAAAACGTCATAGTATGGCATAAAAATGCCAAAAATACATCATAGTATATTAAGGCATAAAAGGACATAAGAACATCATAGTATGGCAAGGCATGAAACAAAATAATATAATTAGGCATAAATTGCCACAAAACGAAATAGTATAGTATGGCATAAATTGCCACAAAACGAAATAGTATAGTATGGCATAAAAATGAAAAAAACATCATAGTTTCGTATGGCATAAAAATGCCAAAAATACATCATAGTATATTAAGGCATAAAAGGACATAAGAACATCATAGTATGGCAAGGCATGAGACAAAATAACATAATTAGGCTTAAAAATGCCACAAAACGAAATAGTATAGTATGGCAGAAAAATGAAAAAAACGTCATAGTATAGTATGGCATAAAATGTCAAAAATGCATCGTAGTCTATTAAGGCATAAAAGGTCATGAAAACGTCACAGCATGGTCAGGCATCAAACGAGATAGTATAGTGAGGCATAAAAATGCCCAAAAACGGCAAAAAATATTATGGCAGAAAAATGAAAAAAACGTCATAGTTTAGTATGGCATAAAAATGCCAAAAATACATCATAGTATATTAATGTATAAAAGGATATAAGAACATCATAGTATGGCAAGGCATGAGACAAAATAACATAATTAGGCTTAAAAATGCCACAAAACGAAATAGTATAGTATGGCAGAAAAATGAAAAAAACGTCATAGTATAGTATGGCATAAAATGTCAAAAATGCATCGTAGTCTATTAAGGCTTAAAAGGTCATGAAAACGTCACAGCATGGTCAGGCATCAAACGAGATAGTATAGTGAGGCATAAAAATGCCCAAAAACGGCAAAAAATATTATGGCAGAAAAATGAAAAAAACGTCATAGTTTAGTATGGCATAAAATGCCAAAAATACATCATAGTATATTAAGGCATAAAAGGATATAAGAACATCATAGTATGGCAAGGCATGAGACAAAATAACATAATTAGGCTTAAAAATGCCACAAAACGAAATAGTATAGTATGGCAGAAAAATGAAAAAAACGTCATAGTATAGTATGGCATAAAATGTCAAAAATGCATCGTAGTCTATTAAGGCTTAAAAGGTCATGAAAACATCACAGTATGGTCAGGCATCAAACGAGATAGTATAGTGAGGCATAAAAATGCCCAAAAACGGCAAAAAATATTTTGGCAGAAAAATGAAAAAAACGTCATAGTATAGTATGGCATAAAATGCCAAAAATACATCATAGTATATTAATGCATAAAAGGATATAAGATGATCATAGTATGGCAAGGCATGAGACAAAATAACATAATTAGGCATAAAAATGCCACAAAACGAAATAGTATAGTATGGCATAAAAATGAAAAAAACATCGTAGTTTAGTATGGCCTAAAATGCCAAAAATACATCATAGTATATTAAGGCATAAAAGGACATAAGAACATCATAGTATGGCAAGGCATGAGACAAAATAACATAATTAGGCTTAAAAATGCCACAAAACGAAATAGTATAGTATGGCAGAAAAATGAAAAAAACGTTATAGTATAGTATGGCATAAAATGTCAAAAATGCATCATAGTCTATTAACGCATAAAAGGTCATGAAAACGTCACAGTATGGTCAGGCATCAAACGAGATAGTATAGTAAGGCATAAAAATGCCAAAAAACTGCAAAAAATATTATGGCAGAAAAATGATAAAACGTCATAGTATGGCATAAAATGCCAAAAATACATCATAGTATATTAAGGCATAAAAGGACATAAGAACATCATAGTATGGCAAGGCATGAAACAAAATAATATAATTAGGCATAAAATTGCCACAAAACGAAATAGTATAGTATGGCATAAAATTGCCACAAAACGAAATAGTATAGTATGGCATAAAAATGAAAAAAACATCATAGTTTCGTATGGCATAAAATGCCAAAAATACATCATAGTATATTAAGGCATAAAAGGACATAAGAACATCATAGTATGGCAAGGCATGAGACAAAATAACATAATTAGGCTTAAAAATGCCACAAAACGAAATAGTATAGTATGGCAGAAAAATGAAAAAAACGTCATAGTATAGTATGGCATAAAATGTCAAAAATGCATCGTAGTCTATTAAGGCTTAAAAGGTCATGAAAACGTCACAGCATGGTCAGGCATCAAACGAGATAGTATAGTGAGGCATAAAAATGCCCAAAAACGGCAAAAAATATTATGGCAGAAAAATGAAAAAAACGTCATAGTTTAGTATGGCATAAAATGCCAAAAATACATCATAGTATATTAATGTATAAAAGGATATAAGAACATCATAGTATGGCAAGGCATGAGACAAAATAACATAATTAGGCTTAAAAATGCCACAAAACGAAATAGTATAGTATGGCAGAAAAATGAAAAAAACGTCATAGTATAGTATGGCATAAAATGTCAAAAATGCATCGTAGTCTATTAAGGCTTAAAAGGTCATGAAAACGTGACAGTATGGTCAGGCATCAAACGAGATAGTATAGTGAGGCATAAAAATGCCCAAAAACGGCAAAAAATATTATGGCAGAAAAATGAAAAAAACGTCATAGTTTAGTATGGCATAAAATGCCAAAAATACATCATAGTATATTAAGGCATAAAAGGATATAAGAACATCATAGTATGGCAAGGCATGAGACAAAATAACATAATTAGGCTTAAAAATGCCACAAAACGAAATAGTATAGTATGGCAGAAAAATGAAAAAAACGTCATAGTATAGTATGGCATAAAATGTCAAAAATGCATCGTAGTCTATTAAGGCTTAAAAGGTCATGAAAACATCACAGTATGGTCAGGCATCAAACGAGATAGTATAGTGAGGCATAAAAATGCCCAAAAACGGCAAAAAATATTTTGGCAGAAAAATGAAAAAAACGTCATAGTATAGTATGGCATAAAATGCCAAAAATACATCATAGTATATTAATGCATAAAAGGATATAAGAACATCATAGTATGGCAAGGCATGAGACAAAATAACATAATTAGGCTTAAAAATGCCACAAAACGAAATAGTATAGTATGGCAGAAAAATGAAAAAAACGTCATAGTTTAGTATGGCATAAAATGCCAAAAATACATCATAGTATATTAAGGCATAAAAGGACATAAGAACATCATAGTATGGCAAGGCATGAGACAAAATAACATAATTAGGCTTAAAAATGCCACAAAACGAAATAGTATAGTATGGCAGAAAAATGAAAAAAACGTTATAGTATAGTATGGCATAAAATGTCAAAAATGCATCATAGTCTATTAACGCATAAAAGGTCATGAAAACGTCACAGTATGGTCAGGCATCAAACGAGATAGTATAGTGAGGCATAAAAATGCCAAAAAACGGCAAAAAATATTATGGCAGAAAAATGAAAAAAACGTCATAGTTTAGTATGGCATAAAATGCCAAAAATACATCATAGTATATTAAGGCATAAAAGGACATAAGAACATCATAGTATGGCAGGGCATGAAACAAAATAATATAATTAGGCATAAAATTGCCACAAAACGAAATAGTATAGTATGGCATAAAATTGCCACAAAACGAAATAGTATAGTATGGCATAAAAATGAAAAAAACATCATAGTTTCGTATGGCATAAAATGCCAAAAATACATCATAGTATATTAAGGCATAAAAGGACATAAGAACATCATAGTATGGCAAGGCATGAGACAAAATAACATAATTAGGCTTAAAAATGCCACAAAACGAAATAGTATAGTATGGCAGAAAAATGAAAAAAACGTCATAGTATAGTATGGCATAAAATGTCAAAAATGCATCATAGTCTATTAACGCATAAAAGGTCATGAAAACGTCACAGTATGGTCAGGCATCAAACGAGATAGTATAGTAAGGCATAAAAATGCCAAAAAACTGCAAAAAATATTATGGCAGAAAAATGAAAAAAACATCATAGTTTCGTATGGCATAAAATGCCAAAAATACATCATAGTATATTAAGGCATAAAAGGACATAAGAACATCATAGTATGGCAAGGCATGAAACAAAATAATATAATTAGGCATAAAATTGCCACAAAACGAAATAGTATAGTATGGCATAAAATTGCCACAAAACGAAATAGTATAGTATGGCATAAAAATGAAAAAAACATCATAGTTTCGTATGGCATAAAATGCCAAAAATACATCATAGTATATTAAGGCATAAAAGGACATAAGAACATCATAGTATGGCAAGGCATGAGACAAAATAACATAATTAGGCTTAAAAATGCCACAAAACGAAATAGTATAGTATGGCAGAAAAATGAAAAAAACGTCATAGTATAGTATGGCATAAAATGTCAAAAATGCATCGTAGTCTATTAAGGCATAAAAGGTCATGAAAACGTCACAGCATGGTCAGGCATCAAACGAGATAGTATAGTGAGGCATAAAAATGCCCAAAAACGGCAAAAAATATTATGGCAGAAAAATGAAAAAAACGTCATAGTTTAGTATGGCATAAAATGCCAAAAATACATCATAGTATATTAATGTATAAAAGGATATAAGAACATCATAGTATGGCAAGGCATGAGACAAAATAACATAATTAGGCTTAAAAATGCCACAAAACGAAATAGTATAGTATGGCAAAAAAATGAAAAAAACATCATAGTTTCGTATGGCATAAAATGCCAAAAATACATCATAGTATATTAAGGCATAAAAGGACATAAGAACATCATAGTATGGCAAGGCATGAGACAAAATAACATAATTAGGCTTAAAAATGCCACAAAACGAAATAGTATAGTATGGCAGAAAAATGAAAAAAACGTCATAGTATAGTATGGCATAAAATGTCAAAAATGCATCGTAGTCTATTAAGGCATAAAAGGTCATGAAAACGTCACAGCATGGTCAGGCATCAAACGAGATAGTATAGTGAGGCATAAAAATGCCCAAAAACGGCAAAAAATATTATGGCAGAAAAATGAAAAAAACGTCATAGTTTAGTATGGCATAAAATGCCGAAAATACATCATAGTATATTAATGTATAAAAGGATATAAGAACATCATAGTATGGCAAGGCATGAGACAAAATAACATAATTAGGCTTAAAAATGCCACAAAACGAAATAGTATAGTATGGCAGAAAAATGAAAAAAACGTCATAGTTTAGTATGGCATAAAATGCAGAAAATACATCATAGTATATTAATGTATAAAAGGATATAAGAACATCATAGTATGGCAAGGCATGAGACAAAATAACATAATTAGGCATAAAAATGCCACAAAACGAAATAGTATAGTATGGCATAAAAATGAAAAAAACATCGTAGTTTAGTATGGCATAAAATGCCAAAAATACATCATAGTATATTAAGGCATAAAAGGACATAAGAACATCATAGTATGGCAAGGCATGAGACAAAATAACATAATTAGGCTTAAAAATGCCACAAAACGAAATAGTATAGTATGGCAGAAAAATGAAAAAAACGTCATAGTATAGTATGGCATAAAATGTCAAAAATGCATCGTAGTCTATTAAGGCATAAAAGGTCATGAAAACGTCATAGTATGGTCAGGCATCAAACGAGATAGTATAGTGAGGCATAAAAATGCCAAAAAACGGCAAAAAATATTATGGCAGAAAAATGAAAAAAACGTCATAGTTTAGTATGGCATAAAATGCCAAAAATACATCATAGTATATTAAGGCATAAAAGGATATAAGAACATCATAGTATGGCAAGGCATGAGACAAAATAACATAATTAGGCTTAAAAATGCCACAAAACGAAATAGTATAGTATGGCAGAAAAATGAAAAAAACGTCATAGTATAGTATGGCATAAAATGTCAAAAATGCATCGTAGTCTATTAAGGCTTAAAAGGTCATGAAAACGTCACAGTATGGTCAGGCATCAAACGAGATAGTATAGTGAGGCATAAAAATGCCCAAAAACGGCAAAAAAAATTTTGGTAGAAAAATGAAAAAACGTCATAGTATAGTATGGCATAAAAATGAAAAAAACGTCATAGTTTAGTATGGCATAAAATGCCAAAAATACATCATAGTATATTAAGGCATAAAAGGACATAAGAACATCATAGTATGGCAAGGCATGAGACAAAATAACATAATTAGGCTTAAAAATGCCACAAAACGAAATAGTATAGTATGGCAGAAAAATGAAAAAAACGTCATAGTATAGTATGGCATAAAATGTCAAAAATGCATCGTAGTCTATTAAGGCTTAAAAGGTCATGAAAACGTGACAGTATGGTCAGGCATCAAACGAGATAGTATAGTGAGGCATAAAAATGCCCAAAAACGGCAAAAAATATTATGGCAGAAAAATGAAAAAAACGTCATAGTTTAGTATGGCATAAAATGCCAAAAATACATCATAGTATATTAAGGCATAAAAGGATATAAGAACATCATAGTATGGCAAGGCATGAGACAAAATAACATAATTAGGCTTAAAAATGCCACAAAACGAAATAGTATAGTATGGCAGAAAAATGAAAAAAACGTTATAGTATAGTACGGCATAAAATGCCAAAAATACATCATAGTATATTAATGCATAAAAGGTCATGAAAACATCATAGTATGGCATGGCATGAGACAAAATAATATAATGAGGCATAAAAATGCCAAAAATTGTTATAGTATAGCATAAAACGTCAAAAACCTCATTGTATATTAAGGCATAAAAATGTCAGAAAACGTCATGGTATAGTAAAACATAAAATTATCAAAAAACGTATTAGTATAGTATGGCATAATACGTCATGGTACAGTAAGGCATAAAATTATCTAAAAACATAGTATAGTTATGCATAAAAAGTCATGAAAATATCATAGGATAGTAAGGCATGAAACGTCATTCAATCAGGAGAGACTAATATGAAGAACAAGAGAGATAGAAATTTTTAGTAAAATAATATTTATTGTGAGCAGAAGGAATAGACTTTGATCCATGGGTTTAACGTCATAACGTCATAGTATAGTAAGGCATAAAATGTCATAGTATAATAAGGCATAAAAAGTCATAAATATCATACTATAGTAAGGCATAAAACGTCATTCAATCAGGAGACTAACAAGAACAACAAGAGAGATTGAAATTTTTGGTAAAATAAAATTTATTGTGAGCAGAAGGAATAGACTTTGATCCATGGGTTTAACGTCATAACGTCATAGTATAGTAAGGCATAAAATGTCATAGTATAATAAGGCATAAAAAAATCACAAAAACATAATAGTGTAGTAAGGCATAAAAACGTCATCATAAAGTAAGGTCCTTCCAATAACAGGAATCTTCCCCCAGAGTCTATAGATACACTGGTGGTGGTGATGAGAAGGAATCGAGCTCGAGAATGGGAATGTCTTCGTGAGGGAAATTTCTGATTGGATGGTTTGATTGAAATGGTCTGCTGTCAATGGTTGAGGTGGTTAAAGGATGGAGATGGGTTGCAGATTCTTCAAAGTGCTGAGATGACAGTTGACAGCAGAGAGACAGCTAATTTTTAAAATTAAGTCTTAAGTCATAAAACCGTCATAGTATATTAAGGCATAAAAAAATCACAAAAATATAATTCTGTAGTAAGGCATAAAAACTCATAAAAACAGCATGATTCAGTAAGGCATAAGTAGGCAAATAAAGTCATGAAACCATCATAGTATAGTGAGGCATAAAAAGTCACAAAAAGATCATAGTATAGTAAGGCATAAAAAGCAATAAAAATGTCATACTATAGTGTGGCATAAAAATTCATAAAACTGGCATGCTATAGTAGGGCATAAAATATCAAAAAACATCATAGTATTGTAAGGCATAAAACGTTAAAAAACATCATAGTACAGTAAGGCATAAAATTATCAAAAAACATCATAGTTTAGTATGGCATAAAAATGTAAAACAAAAACCTCATTGTATATTAAGTCATAAAAATGTCAAAAAACATCATAGTATAGTAAGGCACAAAAAACAGTCATAGTATACTAAGGCATAAAAATGTCAAAAAACGTCATAGTATATTAAGGCACAAAAATGTCCAAAAAGTCATAGTATAGTAAGGCATAAAATTATTTAAAGACGACATAGTATAGTATGACATAAAAATGTAAAAAAACGTCATAGTATTGTATGCCACAAAAATGTCAAAAAACGTCTCAGTATATGAAGTCATAACATTTTCTAAAAACGTCATAGTATAGTATGGCATAAAAATGTCAAAAAACATATCAGTATAGTAAGTCATAAAAACATCATAGTATAATAAGGCATAAAATGTCATAGTATAGTAAGACATAAAATTATCAAAAAACATCATAGTATAGTATGGCATAAAAATTTCATAAAAATGTCATGCTATAGTAGGGCATAAAATATCAAAAAACATCAAAGTATTGTAAGGAATAAAACGTTAAAAAACATCATAGTACAGTAAAGCATAAAAAGTCATAAAAACATCATAGTATAATAAGGCATAAAATGTAAAACAAAAACCTCATAGTATAGTAAGTCATAAAATTTTCTTAAAACGTCATGTATAGTATGGCATAAAAATGTCAAAAAACGTCATAGTATTGTATGCCATGAAAAGGTCAAAAAACGTCTCAGTATATTAAGGCATCAAAATGTCCAAAAAGTCATAAGGCATAAAATTGTCTCATAAACGTCACAGTATAGTATGACATAAAAAATGTCAAAAAAACATCATAGTATTGTAAGTCATAAAATTTTCTTAAAACGTCATAGTATAGTAGGGCATAAAATATCAAAAAACATCATAGTATTGTAAGGCATAAAACGTTAAAAAACATCATAGTACAGTAAGGCATAAAAACATCATAGTATAGTATGACATAAAAATGTAAAAAAACGTCATAGTATTGTATGCCATAAAAATGTAAAAAAAATGTCTCAGTATTGTAAGGCATAAAAATTCATAAAACTGTCATGCTATAGTAGGGCATAAAATATCAAAAAACATCATAGTATTGTAAGGCATAAAATGTCAAAAAAACATCATAGTATTGCAAGTCATAAAATTTTCTTAAAACGTCATGTATAGTATGGCATAAAAATGTCAAAAAAACGTCATAGTATTGTATGCCATGAAAAGGTCAAAAAACGTCTCAGTATATTAAGGCATCAAAATGTCCAAAAAGTCATAGTATAGTAAGGCATAAAATTGTCTCATAAACGTCACAGTATAGTATGACATAAAAAATGTCAAAAAAACATCATAGTATTGTAAGTCATAAAATTTTCTTAAAATGTCATAGTATAGTAAGACATAAAATTATCAAAAAACATCATAGTATAGTAAGGCATAAAAATGTAAAACAAAAACCTCATTGTATATTAAGGCATAAAATTGTCCAAAAATGTCATAGTATAGTAAGGCATAAAATTTTCTAAAAACGTTTCAGTATAGTAAGTCTTAAAAGTCATAAAAACGTCATAGTATTGTAAGGCATAAAAATGTCAAAAAACGTCTCAGTATATTAAGGCATCAAAATGTCGAAAAAGTCATAGTATAGTAAGGCATAAAATTGTCTCATAAACGTCACAGTATAGTATGACATAAAAAATGTCAAAAAAACATCATAGTATTGCAAGTCATAAAATTTTCTTAAAACGTCATAGTATAGTATGGCATAAAAATGTCAAAAAACATCTCAGTATAGTAAGTCATAAAAACATCATAGTATAGTATGACATAAAAATGTAAAAAAACGTCATAGTATTGTATGCCATAAAAATGTCTAAAAACGTCATAGTATTGTATGGCATAAAATTGTCAAAAAACGTCCCATTATAGTAAGTCATAAGATTTTCTAAAAACGTCATAGTATATTAAGGCATCAAAATGTCCAAAAAGTCATAGTATAGTAAGGCATACAATTGTCTGATAAACGTCACAGTATAGTATGCCATAAAAATGTCAAAAAAACGTCATAGTACAGTAAGGCATAAAAAGTCATAAAAACATCATAGTATAATAAGGCATAAAATGTCATAGTATAGTATGACATAAAAATGTCAAAAAAACGTCATAGTATTGTATGCCATAAAAATGTCAAAAAACGTCATAGTATTGTATGCCATAAAAATGTCAAAAAACGTCTCAGTATAGTAAGGCATCAAACTGTCCAAAAAGTCATAGTATAGTAAGGCATAAAAATGCCATGTGTTTTTTTTTTTTTTGAGGAATCCGAATTTAAATCTTTTTAAGGAATTTTCAAAATCTGCAGATACCCTGAGGACAGCTTATTTCATTAAAGAATAGAAATAAACTTAAAGTTTGAATAACTGTCATCATAATTATTCTCCTTGATCACTCATCTGAGAATTATCCAATCCCTCTTTACATATAGGAAGGACTGTTTGAAGCTCCTAAAACACCTTCTCGGTCTGCTGAAGGAAAAAAATACTTCATTTGACAAGTTCTGCTCCTACCATGCCAAGACCACCCTCTTTCATGCCTGCTGCACTAGAACTAAAGATGGTGATTGGATGGCCTCAGATCTGAGCCACTGTTTTCAGCAGCTCCTGAAGGATTTTGTAGGCCATCTGGAAAAAGGTGTTCTCCCTAACTTCTTTATCCCAGATCAGAACCTTCTCTCTGGTCCTGGCCAGAGGACGTGCAACAGCCTGGCTGATTGCATCAAGAAGGAATGTGAAAACGGCTTTCAAATTTTCAAGTGAGAACGTCACAACAAAGAGGAAGTGCTCGACTTGCAACTGTTCCAACCCCGTAATACTTTAAACAGCCTCTAAGTAAAAACTGAGCAACAAAAAATCCAATGTAGTCTTGAAATGGCGTTTATGCAAGACAATTTGCATTGTGATGCCATTTTCTAAATGATATAAGGATTTCTTTTAACTATATATATTTATCATTTACAGTTTACATTTGTGTAAGCCTTATGCAAGAGGCAAATTTTCTTTGTCTTTCATGTTTTAAGCCTTTTAATAAAAATAGTGGGAAAACTACAGGAATGTCTTCTTTTATCTATGTAAGTACAAAAGGGTAGAAACTGGTAGAAACTGCATGAACCTGGCAATGTGTCAGGATGTGTGTGTGGGTGTTTGCCTCAGATGACTGGGCGCTGCAGATGAGACTGGATTTGTGGTATTGTATGCAGTGGCTTCTCTACTCCCTATTGTGCAATACAATTTAACTCAGGACATAAACTCTCTGTGTGTTATTTTTCATTTTATTCACTGACAAACTCATGTAGAAAATAGCACGACAGCATCTTACCTGAGGCTGAAGTGATAGCTGTCCATACACACCATAGAAGCTGATGAAGCAGACAGCCAAACCACTCTGCAACGTAAATTATGAAAAGTAACATGAAAATCCAGTTTAAGCTAGTTCCTGTTCATTTCAGTGGGAAAAACATACAAATACTGCGCTGGTGGAAACTTCTGACATTAGAAATTTGAGATATTTTACTGGGTGTCTCACAGCACTAAAATATGTAAAATAAGCCAATCATCATACATAAATTTTCAATTGAATTTGATCTTCCTTTATGCAACAACAGAGTAGCTTAGGAATGTTCAATGATTGCTATGGTTACAATATTCTTACAATTACGCAGCTTCCTTGTCAGAAGTTCAGACAAACTCTCCTTCATTTCTTCTTTCCTTCATTGATTGCTGAAGCTAAACATACACAAGCTGGTACAACAGGACTCAGGGAAAAAAAAAAATCAAACTGATAATTGTGAAATGTACAATTATTATGGAAATCTACAGCTGTGTTCTTGTATTTATTCCTAAAATTTGGGTGTTAAAGAAGTGAAGAAGTTTTCCAGGTTTTGAGGATCACAATAAAATAACAAATTAATTACCTTTAGTATCTTTCAGGCAGATTCCTCCCATGATTGTGGAGGTATGTAAATGTGCAAAGCAGATTTGATCATTACTGTATCATAAAGTGAATATTTCAAGTTACCAAGGCAGTAAAATATACAATGTCACTTCTCTTTCAAAGGAGAATTTATTAAACAGATTTCTTTCTGCTCAAATCGAAAAAATGATGTAACAACATATTCAGAGTGATATGAAACACTCCTGTGGTTGGTGAATTACAAACAGAAAAAAAATGTAAAAAAAATGTGCATTTTAAACATTTTTCAAACAGGAGGAGAACATAATGAGGTGTAACTGGCTCTAAATGATAATGGATACTAATCCAGCAAAAGACAAACAAACAAACATATTTTCAAATTAAAGAAAGTCAAATAAAACAAGAAAATGAAACATACAATCAAGACAAAATACAACACAGGCAGTTTCAGATCCTGCTCCATCATGTTGAGAATAAAAAAAAAAAAAAAAAACAAAGTGCAAGAAATTTAACATTAGTTCAGTTAGAATACCAGAGACAAACCTATTTCAATACTTTCTATGTTAAACAAACTTATGTCAAAAAGTGGGGACATTTAAGTTTATATCTGTAGATTTATACAGATAAAATAAATCTGTTTGTGGACCTGTGTCGGAAACACAGTGGAATGTGTGGACTTACATGAACAGTCATGCATCAGAATCCCCAGTCCTGGTTTCGATCCCTGCCTCCTCTACCTCCTCTACCTCCACCCTCTCTCTTTCCCCACCCCCCTCCCCCCTCTCTTTTTCCCCACCCCCCTCCCCCTCCAGCCCCCCCTCCTTGTCCTGGTCCTCCCCGTGGGTTGTACATATCCTTCTCCCTCTTGTGTTTCTCATATCTCTCTGCCATGAGCACCAGCTCCTCAGGAACGTCCTGCAACAGGATTCACATTGATTACATGCACTAAACTATGGCTTGCTAAATATATAATTAAATCTATTTGGAAAAATTGATGACATTACAAATACTTCCTTCTTGATAACACTTCATCTCAGCTGTCAGGTTGCTAATACAACTTGGAGAGTAAGCATTCTTTTCTGATTTAGTGCCTTAGAGCCATGAACAGCAGGGAACAATATTTTTATTCCTTTCAAATAAAGATTTTTATCTCCCAAGACATTTTGTGTTTGTGTGTCTCATGAAGTGAAACCCATTACAGGATACAATGGCTTATTCATTAAGAACCTAAAATCCTATTAGACTCTTGTGAAATCACAATAAAAGATATACTCATGTACATGCCTGAACTTTCTATCATACACATTGTAGTTGATATGTTGATATAAAATGTGTGCTAACCTGTCCTGCTCGCTCCAAGATGGGAATCAGTTCAGGGGCCATCCTCCAGTTCTCTCTTGTTACCAGGGTAACAGCTGCACCTGAACGTCTGGAACATTAACGCATCAACATCACAAACTAACCCAAGAACAGCTAGATGCTGGCAGTGAATTTCAATCTTGTGACCCCAGGAAAATGTACATGCACAGAGCCTTACCCAGCTCGGCCAGTGCGGCCCACACGATGAACGTACTCCTCTATGTTACGGGGGAAGTCATAGTTAAAGACATGTGTTATGTCATGGACATCCAACCCTCGAGATGCTAGGTCTGTGGCGACCAGGATGCGAACTCGACCTGGGAAATACATTAAACACTTATTTAATCTGTGGGAAGTTTGATCCCTGAGCTTACGCTTGTGGTTGCTCGTAGGCTTCAAGGTAAGAGCACCAGCTAACCACCAGATCTTCAAAAGCAACATTTCTTTCTTGTTACGTACTCTCTTTAAAGTCCTTGAGGGCTTCCTCACGGTCACACTGCTCGCGGTCACCATGGAGACTTTGCACAGACAGACCCTGCAGACACATGTCACTGGACAGGTCATCAGCCCTGAGATTGCATGCAAATAGAGACACAAACATAAACATGGGACACTGTTGTCTGTGTATGTGGTATGCGCTGCCTATGTAATTGTGTGGTTAACTCTGGTATTTACCAGGAACTGTGGGTTTAGCTAAAAAAACACAATTTACAAGCCCTATGTTAGTGACCGACTTCCCACTTACACAAGCTTCTTGCCAACAAAGATGAGGACTTTATCCTGGGGCAGCATGTTTCTGATGAAGTCAAACACGTAGGACTTTTTCTCATCTTCATGGACGATCAGCACTGTTTGCTGCACTGTGTTAACTGCCTAAGGGAAACACAGGAAGTGTTCCAGCTGTGAACACACAGCATCATCTTCAAAGAGGCATTAAACAGTTTTCCTAGCAGCAGAGACATGACAGAGACACAGACAGTATGTGTCCAGTATTCAGTTGGTGGTATATACAAACATCAAGTACCTGGTCATCACATCAATATACATATATTTATGTCCACCTACTGCCAAATCCAGGGTGCCCACATAAACCATCATGGGATTCTTTAGGTAGGATTTGGCCAATCGTCTCACCCCAGTGGGCCAGGTGGCACTGAAACATGGGAGTTTATGGAAAAATTAAGTGCATTTTTCAATTCTATGGTGTACATCCTAAAACATTTCAAAGAACATCCCTATAGCACCTCTGTGTGTAGACAGATACTTTATTTATCCCTTAGGGGAAATTCATGTGTCCATTAGCTCATTGTTGATGATAATAATAATAATAATAATAATAACAGTTAATAATAAATAAACAATAATAATTAAATAAGTCTACTTCCTTTGGCTGAGTTATTGTATAGCTTATGTGTTACAAACTAAATGAACGGAGGTGTTGAACTTGCTTTAAAAAGTTTGCATTATCTATTGTATAATCTTCCTTTCCTTCAAGAAAATGTAGATCAATTATACAAAGTTGTGACACGGGAACTTTTCTCTGTAGACAGTGAATCTCCAAACTGTGGATGAGCATTGACCAACAATGCTCAAGGTCTGAAATACTTTCTGCCTGGGACTGCATCCGTACTTGTGTCCTGTTGTCATGTTCATTGATCATGTGATAACAAACAAGTGATCCATGCGACTTGACTTGTACCTAGTCATGACAGTCTGTCGGTCTGGGCGGATGTCCAAAAGAATCTTCATAATCTGAGGTTCAAAGCCCATATCTAGCATACGATCAGCCTCGTCCAGCACCTGTTCCCGATGATCAGAGCAGTTATTAAAAAAACAACCAAGCACAACATTTAAGAAAGAAAAGCTATTGCTACTCTGCACCTAAGACCCGAGTAGAGTGAGGAACTCATGTTGATGCTATTAGGAGTGCGATGCCCACTGTGGTGAGCAGTGCTGAAATATGTAGATAATATAAGGCACTATGGCCAGTGAACCCACCCCATCATGCTTCTCACATAAAAACAAACATGCACAGACAAACACCTGACCAAGTAGGTGATGGAGCGAAGACTGATGAGCTCGTTCATCTGTAGATCATTGAGTCGGCCTGGTGTGGCGATCACTATGTCCACCCCGCCCTTCACCAGGTTGATCTGGCCTCTCCTATCCCCTCCGCCATAGATGCAGACACTGAGAGAAGGTACAGAGGGAACAGTCATGATCATGTTGCCTCTACACTGCAATTTATTACTGGTTCAAAGCTCATCCTTAATGACTTATAATATAAGACTGCTGGACCTTTTGTAGCCCTTATAACGGTACTTGTTGCACTCAGTTTCAATCTGCAGGGCCAGCTCTCTGGTGGGAGTCAGCACCAACATGCCCGGACCACTGCGCTTAGCCCTGGGTCTAGGAAGGAATGAGAACATAAAGACTTTGACAGTCAATCAAGCACAACTGAAAGAAATTAAAGGAAAGAATAATTTCACTGTTTGGAAAAATTGCACATTAGGCATTTTGACACATAAAAGGAAAGATAATATGCCAAGTGAGGAACAGGTCCTGTACTCACACAGGCTGTCCGTCCATGTGGATGAACCCTGGCAGCAGGTAGGCCAGGGTTTTCCCTGTTCCCGTCTGAGCGATGGCTATCAGGTCCTCCCCGCTCAGCAACACTGGCCATGCCTGAGACTGGCGAAGAAACAAACAAAAACATTGCAATACATTTATACAAAGATTTAAGCAACACAGATGCAAAAACCACAAGTAGTGAAAGACTGACTGACCAAGTAACTGCTTCGATAATATGTTGTATGTGTGCGTTACAAAATTAAAAGAATGCAAAAATAACTATTCAACTACCAAAAACAATCCAGACACAATTAAGGAAGATGGGAACACCATTTTAAGTAGGTAACATGATTACCCTAAATATGAGTTATGTTCTTAAAAGAAAGAGAGTATCTTTCCTTGAAGTGAGACCATAGGACCAAGTACAAAATGATGATGTTTAAGTCATAACAGCATTTAAGAACAACATTTTGGGAAATATACTTTCAAACAGATGGATGGGAACAATCAATACAACTCAGGTCTGTAGGTTTAATGACAGAGCAGGAGTCTGGGCGTGTTTAGTCTGATGTAGAAATAATAACATGACGCAGAGGGAAACATCCAGCCTGTCTCAACACAAATTAACATTTACTATAACTCCAAAACTTCAGTAGTTGCACAAGGTTTCACCTGTTCATTACAAATTAATGATTTAGGAGGAAGTCACAGGTTGGAGCCAGTTCTTGATGAACAGCCACAAAAACATTTTCCACAGACCTTGTTAGTACAGATACCAATCTAAACGCATTGCACCAGCAGGTATTACTAAAAATGGAGAGTGGATCAAAGCCAAGGGTGGGGCAGCACACCAGCAGACCGCATGATTACAGCATGTTTGTCAACCTGTAACTGCATTACACAGAACCGGCTGTGCAGCTACATGAAAACACAGGCCACTGGTTTTACATTCCATCGGACCAAGCCTCTTATTGAGAAATGAAAGTTAAATCAGAAAGAGATGCTGCAGTTTCATTTCTCCTAGCAGCTTACTCTGACACAGGTGAGCAACGTTTCCCGTCTGTGAGGCCCTGGAAAACTTAGGAAAATGCCCACAAACCGGCCTAAAATACACTAGAATTATATGTATATTGATCCAATGTGACACCTGTGGTTTACATTGAGGTATTATAGAGATACATGCCTGAATGTTTTAAACAGGTTTGACTTCTGTAGCATAGGTTCATTAAGTATGGGGATGAAACAATGGGGTGTTACAGCCACTACAATGACCTACAGTTTGTCTCATGTTATGTGACGGGAACCGATGATTAATAATCACAATAATGCTACATCCGCCCCTCCTTCCTGAGCAGTCTCTAATGTAGCATCTCTTGTCTTTTGTGACACTGTCACTGACTCAGCACCTTGCCTGTCTGCATTCCCTCCGTCTTTTGATCCAATGAAAACTAATATGACAGAACTCATTTGACTTTACGGTAATTGCACATTCAGTGACACGTGTACTGTTGAGTGTCTGAGAACTTTAAGTTAGGGAAGCGAGGTTACAGCACACACTGTTTCTTATCTGTAATTCTTTGTGATCCTTTCTTTACTTGATAGGTCAAAATTTGTCGGGAAAACAATTTTTTTTTTAAGTATATCTTTCCCAGGAGTGGTTGATTGTATGGTTGTAGATATTCAGCCCAGAAGGATCAATTTAAAAAAGTTCTACTGGAAATCATTGTCATCAATAACCTGCACTCAGTACAATCATTGTATGTGACCTAACTAGTAATGGCTGGAGGCGAGAAATGTAAAGATATAAAACTGTAAAAAATATTAATTGTAATATATTACATTTTCAGGACAAATTTAAGTCGCCCTTTTGTTTTCATGTAACACACCAGAATTTGCTCTGAACTATTCATTTTTACATCTCTGTTGCAGCCAGTTAAGTGATTAAGCAGGTAACAGGAGGTTTCATAAGATTACCAAAAGAATATAAAAAATGTCCTTTCATTTCTGCTTTTTGGGAAGACTATTACCACAGAATTTAAAGAAGAAAAAAAAGGGCTCAATATTTCCCGTCAAGGCTTCCGTTCATGTGGGTATTTCCAAATATGGATCTTTGTAAATGGAGGGGATTGCCGGCAGCAAACAGACACAACGAACAGGACAGGTCACTACAGGTGCAACCTTTAACCACACACAGTGACACACATGGAAATTTCTGTTCCAATATAAGAGCCAAGTTGCTGATTTAACAGTAATCAAAAACAACTCATGATCCATTTTACATGACAGATGTTTAGGTATCTCCCTGGTTGACCAGAAAATACATTAACAAAGTCATTTCAAGTAATTCTATTTTTATTTCTGAGCAACACTTTGTGCCATTTTCTTTTAGTACAACCCATGAGAAAGAGCATTGCACCTTTCAGGTAATTTTCTTTTTGCCTCAGGGGAAAAAAAGCTGCCTTTTACAGATTCAAAGAACGGTATACGCACGCCCACTAGGTAATTTAGAACAGCCAGATTTGATTTTTGTCAATATATTTACCCATAGCACGATAAATCACAATATATATTTGCCCAGACGCTACGCTCATACCTGGATGGGGGTTGGTTTGACAAAGCCAACACGTTCAATATTTTCCATGATCTCTGGATAAAGCTCAAAGGCCTCCAGGAAAGTGCGACAGGGATTGGGGATGGGCCGCTTCTCCCCTTCCTCCTTCAGGTCGTCCACAAAGATATTGTTATTCTCCTTCCTGTGGAAAAAAATATAACACAAACATAAACATGGAGGAAGTTAAAGTGGTTGATTCCAAACCACACTGCCAAGCAAGACAAAGACAAATATGAAATGTATTTAGCTAAAATTTATGTTTCAGAAACCACATTTTCTCCATTTTATGCAGCATTCCAAAAACCACATGAAAATGAACTGTACAGTGTGTGCCGTTTCTTTTTCTTCCTTGTTTACAAATTGGACAAAGAGTATTTATTTCGAAATAAGA
Source organism: Seriola aureovittata (assembly GCF_021018895.1). Classification (NCBI taxonomy): domain Eukaryota; kingdom Metazoa; phylum Chordata; class Actinopteri; order Carangiformes; family Carangidae; genus Seriola; species Seriola aureovittata. The sequence goes on from NC_079377.1 coordinate 20,699,482, forward strand.
ATCCAAAGCATTCTCAACTGTTATGGAGTTGTAATGGAAAAAAAAAATCCTACAAGAAACATTTAAGGGAAAAACGTTGGTTGTAGAAATCAGGAAAAATTGAAGGTTTGAGGTTTTGCCTGTCAATTCCATAGTCATGTTGTCAAGCTGTGGTTCATAGCCATTGTTATTACCTATTCTATCATTAACTATGGGATATAGCATTTGACTCTGCAACTACAAATCTCATAATAGTTTCGATGTAATACTGGTGTTTAGCAGATAATATAATGTGAACTGGTACTTTCTTTATTAAACATGCAAGGAACAAAATGTGATAAAAAGACAACGCTGTGAAATTTACCTCCATTCACTGACTTCCTCTGCTGTGAGCATGGATACACACTCTGCCTCAATGTAAAACTTCTTCTTCAAGGGTGGGAGGTCTGAAGGAAGTTGCAAATATTACAGAAATAATTTAAAGCCTTGGATGAGGCATATTCATTTTTACAAACAAAGTTCTTGTTTTATATCACAAGAATAAACTCATCATCATAAACTGGTAACAACAAACAAGTACAGACAAAGAGAGAGTTAAAAGCAGTGGTCATAACATGACAGGATTGTTTAATTCCCATTGCATCTTTAATTTATAGTTGTTTATTTTCAAATCCATTGTGCGGCACAAGGGCCAAATAATGACCACATCACTGTCCAAATACTTCCGGGCTGCAGTTTAAGTATATTAGTGACAATACATGAGCCCTCACCCTTCCACTTGAGCTCTTCATACTTGTCCTTGTTCTCCCGGATGCTGTTCCAGTCTATGGATATGCGGGCTGGGGCGGCATTGGCAGCCTGTATTGCTGAAGCAGACCAGACAGAGCCATTGCTTCCTCCATCACCGACTCCTCCATACTCTCTCGCCCTTCCAGGACCTGAGAAACAGATCAGTATGTGGCAGGAGATTTGTGTTCATTTTAACATTGCAGTACAGTAGTGTATCAGCAAGTAACTGAAAGTAACAGAACTTTATGTTAATATTTTTGGGACAAAAGATCGATGTAGAAATAAACAGGTCATAAGCACGCGTCTACTTTGCTAGAAGACTTTGATTTGAGTCATAACTTCGATTAAGACAAACTGCAGAAGCACTGAAGTTGAAGCAAGGTTGTAAAATGTCAGCTAAAGTGTAAAGGGTGTGTTCAGAGTACATAAAGTGCTAACTGTGAAAACTCAGTAATAGCTGCAAGAAGCTGAAGTGTTAGCTGAAATGTAAATGCTTAAACCAGTTGAACTGTGAGTTAAAGTGAAAACGGTGTTAGTGTCACTTCAAGTGTAACCACTGAAGGGAGTTGAAGTGTCAGCTGAAGAATATAATTTACAGTATCAATCAATTGTTCCCAAGACTCAAATTTCTTTGGCACAACTGAACTCATATTCCTCTGTCCATGGAAGTGGAGGACAAAAAAACTTACACAAAACATTTCTCTAACTTAACTGGATTTTTCATTCTGTTTAAACTCCATTCTGTGTGGCCATGTTAACACTATTTGCTTATGAATCACTAAGGTCCTGGTCACAAAAGAAAATTATAAAGAATTCCCTCACATAGAGCACAATTTTTACCTGAGGCTGATTTATAACACTGAATGTAAAAGTTAGATCCTTCCACGGACACAAAAGGGATTCATATTAAAATGTGAAACATTTGGAATGATACTTCTTAGGATCTGGCAAATGCAAACTGATGTTTTCCTTGAGACACAAAACTGCCAGGAATCCTTTTAGGATCAAGAGCAAGATTTTCTAGAAAAAATACTTTGTACCATTGTGAAATCGAGAGCTGCCATCTGCCACCAAGTCTTTGATCATCTCCTTGGCCTTCTGCTGGGCAGCAGAGGACCCAAAGATGACCACCTCGCCTTCATAGTCTCCTTTGTTTATCTAAAAAAGAACAGCTCAGTTATACAGAGGGCATAAAACGAACATCCTTTAGGTACACACTCTAACCACAGTACCTGTGCATCCAAAACTTCTTGAGCAACACTTGCTATGTTTAGCAAAGGATACAGGGCTGTACCAAAGCAGAAGTTTGCAGCATTTATCAGCTGATTGGTATTTTGAAAATGTATAGGGTAAGTTTACAGCTAATAATAAAACTTAATTTACAATAGTAACCAACTGCTGCAATTGGAGAAGTTAGACAATGAGAAATGCTGCTTTCTTGCATTGTGCAGGTATTTTTTCCGTGGTTGCTGCCCCTCACCAGCAATTTATTTATAGATGTGCTGTTGTTTTGATATTAACATTAGTTAACATACCTTGATTCTCGCACCTGTGCTCTCTTCAAGTTCACGAATTTTGGCTCCTCCACGACCTTTAACAGAATTAAAATGTATTCAAAGTCTGACCAAAGTCTCTCCACGGCAACAGGAGCAATGTGTGTACAAAACACCGCCACAGATAGAACCGCTAACTACCGCCCGCTGATTTAGCATAGCTAGCTAACAGCGAAGTCAAGTTAAACTTAGCTAACACTGCAACGCGTGCCTCCAAAACTAACAATTTTTGCTTTAGAGACCTACCTATTACCCTCCCAACTGAAGCATTTTCCACGGTGATAATTACAGGCGGGGAAGAGTCTGACATTTCATCACGAAAGGGCCGTCGTCCCGGGCCTCCGCGATCTGAGCCCGGGGATAACGCACGGCCTTGGCCTCCACCTCTCCGACTTTTGTACTGGCCGTTACGATCGGCTCTCCCCTCTCCTGAAGCCCCAAATCTGGTTCCACTTCTTACACCAAAAGATATATTCCCCTGTTGACGGTCATCACACGGTGATTTCCATTCAACCGGAACATATTTAGTGGCAGGGTTCTGGATAGCGGTGCCGTCCTCGTTGTACTCCTCTTCCCAGTCAGACATTTTTAAATTGTCACCCACCTGGCTGCTTCTTCCCGAACTACAATTAACCGTCAAATTGTCAATCACGACTCCGCCTTCACTTCCTCTCCGTAAGCTCCTACTTCCGAAATTGTAACTTTTGGATTTACATTTTGACCGGAATTTGCTGAATATCGTATTCATTCAAATTCTAAGTTTAGCACAAAAAAAAGGCGGAGAGTATAGCCAAAAATCAAAATATATCATACACAATTACCATAGGACCACGAGAGGAAGCAGGGATAGGTGAAGAGATGATACGGGGAGTGAAAAGCTAAATTTAAGAACCAATTTTTAATTTTTAAAGTGAAAAAGCCTTTGTGGATGGATTTGCATTTTACACACAATGAGTTTGAGCCAAACTTCCTGCCAGACTGAACGAAAATTGACTTGTATCACTCGGCCAGCCACTTTCGGAAAACACGTGATCGCCTACTGAGGACGCCGTTTCCACTTTTCAAAGTAAGAGCATGCAGTCTCTATGAGCAGTTTTATTTCCCCAAATACTCGGCGACAAGGTTGTAAGAAATTAAGTGATAGGACCTGGTTAAGGTCTATAATAGTATGGCTGTTGGTGTTGATATTTGTTTTAAGAAATTAACTATTGCAATTCTATTGTTCATTGTTAATATGTATAGACTAAACTAACGTTAACTACTACTAAACCGGCACCTGTTGCCAGGTTGACAGTAAACATTCATGTTGCATACTGAGGGAATGAAAGCAGGATGCTGGGTTTTGTGCACTGTGATGCTGATGAAGATGCATTGTAAATAGACCACATTCCATACCCATCCCACCTGTAAAGAGATAACTGGTGTCATTTCTTTATCATTGAGTTTATTGTCATCACAGAAAACATGTTTATTCAGAAAGAATAAATGAAAAATCATCATGCAAACATACACTATACAAAAAGAGGTCACAGTAAATGTGCATTTAATGACATTTTAGAGGTTTTTTTTTGACAGATCATCAGTTAGACATACAGTGGATTGTCATTGTCCAATCAGATTCTGGGGTAAAAATAGGATCTAAATTCTACTTGTAACTTCAGTGTCAAACACTTTGTGGGAATTCTGAGCACCAAGTTTTACACAGTTTTCTTTGCTTTGTACCTGTACACAGACTGACAGAAGCACTTTGACAGTGTCTTTGTGTTACCTCATCACTAATGTCATTCGTTCAGATTTAAAATCAATCTTTTTTTTTTTACAAATACAAATCCCTTCTACACATGCACAATTTCTTCACATGTAAATTTCCTCACATGTTGAATTTCTCCTGCAGATTTATTTTAAAGATTTACAAAGTTTAATTTACAGCTACATTTGGAATTATTTGTGAACAAAATCCTTTGACCCTAATTTGAGCCCATACAGGTATGGGGTGCAGTCATGCCAATGACTTACCATTTCTTGCTGGTTGTGGAGGACCACAGGTGGGTTCTGGTATCCTATGAAAACACATAATTATACTAAATAGAATGACTTTCCATTGCAGGGCAAACTAGGACAATTTAGGCAGCTCTTTGCAAAACAGTATTTAAAAACATTTTTACTTAAAACTTAAAATTTCACTTACTATTATTAACTCAGACAGGTGCAAGTTATGCAGGAAGCTTCCATCAGTTTCAAAAAAGGTGGCCGCACACAGCTCCAACTGCAGGTACTGTTAAGAGGAATCCTAGAAAGATTTTTAAAAAGTTAGTGTTTTGTAATTGTACTGTCATTGTCCAATCAGATTCAGGGATAAAAAACATATACATACAAAAACATGGTCAAAATTTGTATTTGTAACTGTAGTGTCACACACTGTGTGGGAACAATGAGCGCTATTCTGATATAATGTGTGTACCGTGTTAGTACACACATATTAACAATACTTAACAGTACTTCATCTTTCAGTGTCTTTGTGTAACCTCACCACTGATATCGCTTGTGCACAGATTTCAATCAAATCATCTTTTTAAAAACAAGGACATTTTAAGCAGCTGTTCATAATATAATACTGAGAATAATTTATTTTTACTTAAAATTAGTTCAAGCACAAGCAAAGCTGACATTTAAAAGTAAAGCTACATGTTCTTTGCCCACAGAGCATATTGACTTACTCAGTTTTCACACTTAACGTAAAACCAAGACATTGAGCCTTATAAGAAACCGCCTAGGCCAAAACTGAATACTTCACTTGCACATACTACTAATATACTGGTTCTAAGCACTTGCACATATATGTATACTATCATACATATACAGTTATGCATGTATATACATAGAAATATATATTGTATATACAAATATATATTCAGTATGTATGTGCATGTGGGTTTTAGTGTGTATGTATTTGTGAGCATGAGTATGTATGTATGTATCCAGTAGGCACCACACTTTAACCGGAAGTTGCTGCCACAAGGTGACACACCAAGAACCAATAAACATAAAAGAAGAACTAAAGACACAGGTGGGGGCAAAATTCATTATGGTGGTCAACAATGCAGCTCAGGCTGAAGCTTGCTAGGGTTCGAAAATAAAATTAATTTAAAAATGTGCTACTTTGGCTCTAATGCTTAGTGAGCAGAGCTGTGTGTCTTAGGTTTAACAGACATCGCTGAAGATTTGATAAACATCAACATCTCTACACTAAAGTTACAACACCACCACGCACTGATAAACAAACTCACCTGTTGGTCCAAGCCACACCAAGCAAGAGACAAAGAGAGGGAGAGAGAAGCTATCGCTAATTGCTAAGCTAAAGTAACTAGCAGATCTGATTAGCATGTGTAAGTGTATCAGTAAGATGGTGCAGTGGGCCGGACACTGCCTTCCGGATAGATACAGTCATGATTTCCTTTACTCAAATGTTGTTAAACGTTTGAGTTTGGATATTTTACATTCAGGCAAGTAGATGTTGCACTGTTCACATGAAGCATCAAGACATTAACATTTTCTTAAACCACTTTGCTGGGACTTACCTTCGGTACCTAGCAGTTGATTTTCGTCGAGCAAAGATGAAATAACAGCCTGGGTATTTTTAGTCTTTCACTTACTGAGAATAAACTGTACACAGAGCCAGGTTTCAGTGCAGTGCGGCCATGATGGTTTTGGCGTCTTATATGAAGCATTGTTGGCGCGCTTTCCTCCCAGTCCCCGTCTGCGGTCCGTCTGTGAAAGCTGCCCGCTGCGGTGTGTTTGGGTTCCTCCCTATGGTTCCCCCCTGCACGCCCCGTTTCTTGTTCACCTGACTTCCGATATTGTCACAGGTTTGAAAAGTTTCTGTGTTTGTTTGTTCCCCAGTTTACTTTTCTTATCCTGCTGTTATTAATGTTATCCTGTGAAAGACTCGGCAGGGTCTGGGACGAGAGATCCAGTTTAAGTGCGATTGAACCAAGTGGTAACCTCCAAGGCTGAAAAATGAAGCCAACACGGAAGTACCAAAAACTGCATTTCTTCGAATGACCGCTTGAGGCTGGCTCCAAAAGCGAGTCAATCCCCATAGACCCCCATGTTAAAATGTCTAATTTTACAGCAGAAATAAAAAATATTTACAGCCTGTTACAAAAAACATTTTGGTAATTTCCTGCTTCGTGACAACTGTGCGGGGGTGATTTTTTTTATATAACTCACCTGTTTACATTTTATTAAGGCTTAAAGTTATGGAGAATTGAGGGCGTGCCACTTTGAGTGACAGGTTCGGCTGAGTGAGATACTGGCAAGATGGCGACGACGGAACGACCCACTGAGCATCAAAACCGCTCTTCAGAAAACCTATGGGTGACGTCACGGAGACTACGTCCCTCTTTATTTACAGTCTACGGGTGGGACTCCTGGGTTGGACTCGTGGCTCAAAACGAGTCCAATAACTGACAACATGAAGTCCAGAAAGAAATTCAAGTTACTAATAAATAATCACACAACAACAAAAAGTCATAGGCTCGCTTTCATCAATCAGGCTACTGAAGATATATAGGTAAAAATGACTTTGAGCCACTAAATTACCGCACTAACCCTAAAATCTACAGTAGGTTTCATTCAGATTTTGAGTTGGATATAAAGCATAAGATTTGAAACACTAATTTTGGTGTAAGAAATTACACAAACATTTTATGGCCTCAGAGCATCAGGGCCCCATTCATTGTTATAGAGCAAAATGGGATGACATTGCACATTTTAAGGTTTCTTTGGTTTTCTAACGATAGAGGAGAGTGCTGCATGTTCATAAATATTCACCAATCTGTTCTGGGGCACAGGAATAAGAAACGTGAATTCTTATAAAAGGGTTGGGTTCTCCTTTAAATACACAATCCATGATTATGGCACAGTGTTCCATCCTCAAAGCAGCTGGTGCAGAAAAATAACAGACTAAAATTATCAATATTAAAGTCTTAGAAGCCTATTGGGGACTTTATAAAGATGATCGTGTAAACTAGAAAATGAAAATGTAATCCCGTGACAGCATTGTAATTTTTCACAGACATATGTGTTCTAGGATTACACTGGATTTGACTTTATGAATATGAGCAAAGTCAGGAGAAGCAGTCAGCAAGTTCCATTTGAAAGTTTTTAATCTTTTCCTTGGAGTCGGTCATTCAGGTGCAACTGGTTACAGCTGAGAGGTTATATTTCCACAAATAAAAGAAAGCATACATACAGGTCAAATTCTATCATATTATGTTGAATAAAGCAACAGACAATTCTAAATCAAAATCAGTACATCAATACTTTCTCACTCTAAATATATAATCATATGAGAACAAACCAAGGAGATTAGATGTACTACTTAACAACAAAATAAAACAATTTGAGGAAATGTAGTGAAATGAACTCACTCAACGCACTCAGGAACAAAGGTGAAATGACAGAGGGAACCAGCTCAGCTGAAGGGCAAACAGAGAATGAGCTCAGGACACAGAACAAAGAACACTCAAGGCACCTGTGTGAGCTGCCCAGCCAGCACACCTGTTCTCCTGCTGCTCTTAAGTCCAGCAATGTAAAGACAATTAAAAAGAAAATGCAGTAATCCAATTTGCATTTTTATTTTCTCATACTCATGTGGGCGTTCTATGACCATATCAAAATTAAAATTAAAAAACTGTTGACAGTTAATTTCTAAAGACTTAACCTGATCTACAGGGACAATATTCAAATAGAATACACAAACGGAGCCCACAGTCCATTGCATTTACATTTACATGTCGCTACGCTCTTTTGGGGTCAAAATGAAAATGAAAATGCAATCTGTCAGACCTCTCATCAAGGCAGGTCATCAGTTAAGACATCACTTCCTTGTCACTTGTTTGTCTGTGTGGGGCAGTGGTAGCGGCTCATTTTAGCGGGGCATAAATCACACAAAGATGCACTGTGATTTAGTGTTACTGTAAACTTTGTGTCAAAACTTTCAGAGCAGTTGAACAGCTTCTCCTCACTCTGTGTGATGTCACTCACTCTTGCTGTGAACATTCCTAAGAGAATAAGATATGTATTTAATATTTTTAAATCTTCAGTTTATAATCAGAAATGTTAACACTCTTTTTGTTTTATATTTTCTTTGAGTGGAGGACATTTCCAGAGAGAGATGAATGGAGCTGAGAGAGTGAGAGAAGAAGACAAGAGAAGGAAAGGAGAACAGAGGGATCTGGTGTAGATCAAATAAAAGACTATGATAATATTACAGTGCATGTCCATGTTGTTTATGCTATTCCCTAGAAATTAAATATTATTGAGTAAATGTTTTTTTGTTGGCCTAATATTCAGTTCAGAGACATTGAAGACATTTACTTGGCCTTCTTGTGGATCCACGTCTGCTCAGTTAGAGCAGCACATTTTATTATGGTCTGGATTTAAATGCAGATTTGTCATCTAAACATTAAATCTGTGCACCAGCATAGTGCAACAAAAATACGTGTCAAGATTAGTGATGCTGTTTGAGTTAAATTCTTTCCCCACCCATGTCATGTAAATTCAAAATAGTAATATCAGACTATTTTTGCCTCTTTTTATGTGGCAGTAATGAAAATTAATCATTGTCAAAATGTGTTGTGTTGTGGTTTCAGAATGATGGAGACAGAGAACAATTAGATTCAAAAGATGATGAAGGCTCTGGATGATTTCTTTTTTTGGGGGGGGGGGGCATTTCCCCAAATGATGTACAAATGGCTTGATACAGTAAATAGTGCATGCAGCTGCTGTGAATGGGGGCAAAAATTCCCCAGGGGAGCATGTCCCCTGAATATAAAGTGAAGTTGGGGTTAAGCCCCAAATGTTTACAACGTCTGGCTCCGCCCCTGCACAATAGTCTTTACACTGTTAGCCACCACCCTGAAAATATAAAATCCTCATTCCCCAAAGGCAACATGACATTGTGACTTTTTAGCCATGCTAACTTTTACTTGCTTGATGAGTTTGCTTACTAAAGAAGACACAAAATCCAAAACATTTTAGTTAATTCGTACTTTATTAATGAATAATAAAATTATTTTTGCATTTCTCATCCAGAGAACATAATGTGCACTTTAATAAATTAATTTCAAAGAAATAATAATGTTAACATTATCAAGCTTTAAGGCCAGTTGTGTAATAAATTACTGTTCAAGCAGTAGAGAAATGGTATTGTTAGCCATCAAAGCCATATAAAGTCTGTGGCTAAAGCTACATGACTTAAGTGAACTGGATGCCCACCTCAAAATGAGCAGTCTGACTTCGGCTATACAGTATGCCATAGGCTGTAGGCAAACTAGACCTTTGTAGCCCTGTGGAGAAAAAATAAAATAATTTTCATTTGCAAGAAAGGCACCCTTAAGCAATTTACAGATTGCAAAAATGAGCATGTTTTATATGAGGAATAATCCATCCAATTTCCCAACTGGCTACTGGTCCATGGGCTCTCCTCATTATTGTTCGATCTTGCTCCAAAGTAAATGACAGTTTTGGTTGGCCTCTTCTCACATGCAGCAAAACTCAAGAACTGCAACAAATCTATCCAATAATAAGCATTAAACTACCATGTCACATTTTCAGGCTCCTCAAACTCACTAAAAACAACTGTGCTTTCATGTTGATAATATATTATACCAGAAAAACTCCTGCATGGGCTGTAGAGTATTTCAAAATCAACCTACAAGTGTTTACAATTGTCATTTGTTAGAAGATAATACTTGTTATATTCTACTACAGAACATTAATTTGCTAAGCAATGCACTTACTCACCATTCAAAACAAAGGGAATATAACTGAAAATAATGATGAATAAAGTTTGTCATTAACACATTAAAAAACATTTTTAAGACAGCTGTGACTATGTACCCCTTAAGACGTAAACGTGCAAAAACAAATTGAAATGGCTGACAAAAATTAAGATGGCTGCCATATTTTTGTGCATAATTCTCATCCAAGAGCAGTCAACCCATCTACAAGCAGGATAGCAATGAAAACAATGCTCCTGTTAAGTGTAGTGTTAGGGAAGTGTCATATAAGACACCTGCAGCACACCATTTTTCATTAATTGGCCAGTGAAAACGTAACTTCTCTACATGAATATGGGCGAAATGCAACCAAAATATAAATGGCCACAGTTATTTTTAAACTTATTTAAGAAAAAACCCTAAATGGTTAAATATTGAAATTATGATTGATGTGGTGAGGAGGAAGTGCATGCACATTCAAAAACCAAAATCCTGTGAAATTATAGATACAGTTTTGGGGGGGCATGAGGCCATAAAACAGCAAAATTGTACTCTCAGTCTCAGGTCAGATTTTAGTTCATCCAGTTTGTCTCCTACCAATGTTGCTCTGGATAACAGCATTCAACTTTTCAGCTGAATGCTGAAACTGCTGAGGTCACAGAGAATATCACTGAGGACTTTTCTCGTCTCATTCTCTCTTTTATTATGTGAATATATCACATTTTCTGACATTGTTAGCAGCAGAATGGGCACATGGATAAAGTAACATATGCATACTAGATCAACAGCACTGCATGTTGGGACACCGTGGGACATGGTGTATTGTTACCACGGGTTCCTCAGGTGAAACTGACCTGCTGTGTTAAAAATGGAGTCTGTGCACTGCACATTTTGCCCTGTAACACCACACTACACCGGAGTGGGAGGAGGGAATAAGGTCAGTTCAGCAGCCTTGATGCATGATGCAACCAGCACCCAGTAAAAAGGTAGGGATTGTCAAAAAACAAACATTAATTGGCCTTGTGCATTATAACAATTAATAGTAAGTGGGTTATCCATATAATTGGAAGCACAGGTTTGTAACTGCTATGAAATTAGTTCAAATTAGAATATAATAATGTTCATATAGGCAGACTTTGTTTGTACCTTTGTGTTCAAAGTTTGGAGGAAACATTACTTTGACATGCAAAAGGGCATCCAGGCCCCCAGCGAGAGTGTGACTGCTCTTGATTTAAGTATTGCAGCAGCTTAGACATGCAGCATCTCATGCTTGGCTGAGAAAGCCCACTCAATAATCCTATTGCAATTCAGCATTCAGACCATTAGCAACTACCTCACTAGGATACCGTCCAAACAGAGTGGGACACGGTCCAACGCTTGTCTTGAGTGACTGCTGATAGGCCATTTTCCCAATAGGCTTGCTGCATCCAAATTTACTGACAACCTGCCGACAGATGACACACAGCAACCATATAAACATCGACTAACATTTCTGTGGCTGCAGGAAAGGAACAGAATGAGATGCTTGTAGTCTGAACACATGCTAAGGGTCTGACCTTTAACTCTTTTTTATAATTCATCTATTCCCATTACACCAGGCCTCACCTAATCAACATAATTCTCCTTTCATTCGTTTGTTCAGAAACAGTCCATGCAGTGATATGTATGAAAGAATAAGTAAAAGATGACATTTTACATTTGCCAAAGACAGACATTGACTACGGAGAGTGAGCGACTCTCCTTTTCTTCCAAGAAAGTCTCTGGACACAAGCACTTGTATGAAAAAAATAAGTCAAAAAGTCAGTCTCAGCTCTTTATCAAGTTGGCTCCTCTCAGATAACTCTGTGGTCGGTGGTCATGTGTGACATTTGTGTGTATTTGTGTGTGTGAAAGAGTGTGGGTGTGTGTGTGTGTGTGTGCATGTATCTGCTCTGCACTGGTTTCACCACATCAAGAAAGAAATGGTTGACCTATAATTTCGCAGTGGCTTATTCAAGTGTCAGCTATACTTTTTTTTGTGACTTAACCAGTTTTGGCTGTGATAGCATTATACAGTATTTTCTTCTGTTTTTATTCGTTTAATTGTCAGTGTCAGCACCAATCAGATTATATATCCTTTAATTTCTACAATGAAAAGTTAAGACTCCTGCTTCTTTCAGTGATGAGCCCAAACTAGGTCACTAGCTCACAGCTCTTCTTGTGATGAACCAAATGATCTGATTTGCATCTACACTCTAATGTCTAGTAGGCAGGTGTCAAACATTCCCTCCTTGTTCTTCATTTAAAATAAAACTCAATTTTTTTATCTATTTATCAGCATCCTTTTTTTGTAACGCATGATCTTGAATATGAAAAACATCAACTTGTTTGTATAAAATTAATAAAATTACCCTTTCTCCACATCGTTAGAAAAAGGGCAAATCTATTTCTCTTAAAGGAAGGTTATTTGCATTCGTGTATTGTTTGTGTATTTTGTCTTACATGAATTTGGCCACTTGCATACATATTTTATACATCCTTATACATTTGATGTCTTTTCTTTTTTCGAAGCCCATAAAAAGTGTATAGCATGTATGAAAGTGGACATAATCATGTTTGACAAAATATAAAAACACTGTTTGTCCACATACAAAGAATTAAATCGTACAATTTGAAACATAATCCGTTTAGTGTCCTTTAAAAATACTTTAAAATTGGCTTCCCCAACAATGGTGTGTACATACAGTATGCGAGAGTGTGTGTCAGTGTGTGTGTGTGTGTGTGTGTGTGTGTGTGTGTGTGTGTGTAGTTATGCCAGCTGTATGTGTGGGGACTGACTGAGAAACTCGGAGTTTCCCTTAGGTCCAGAGGCCGCCTCGTCCACAGTCTGTAAAAGGTCGGAGGGGCTGCTGTCAGGTCCCTGGGACAGGAAGTTGAAATGTTCTTCCGCTGGCTCTAGCTTGCACTCACTAATGAAGAGTTCTGTTCCGTCCCAGTTGCTAAGGTCACCGTGGGCGTTGCCACGTTCGCTACCGTTGCTGCTGCTGCTGTTGCTGTTGTTGAGACCAGGGGCACGGCTGGTCAAAGGCTGGCTGAGATTGTGCACGGAGAGGGATTTCCCGAGACCGCCTTCCCAGTCTGAAGGTCTCTCGTCCGGGCTAGATGAAAGCAGCAGCAGGGGGTTAACCTCCAGGCTCATGTGCCTCCTCCAGACCCCCTCAGATTTCAAGGCAGGCTTCTCCCGCAGCTGAACCCCTCCCTGGACAGAGCCTGCCTCACTGTCCCCTTCCTGGTCAGCATTCACACTGGATCCCACGACAGAGGGGCCCAGGCTCTTTTTGTCTGCTGTCACTCCGTCCGTCAGATCATCTGGGATGGAGTCAGCGGGGCATCGGAGGTGGGAGGGGTGCACCATGGGCGGTAGCTGGAGGGTGAAACCCCCAGTTGAGGGAGGTGGGGGTGGCAGGTCAGGGAAGTGTGCTCTTTTGGAGGTGCCATTGGGGGTGACCAAGGTTGGGTAGGGGCTATCGGGTGGTAGCAGGGGTGATGGGGAGAGTGAGGCTGTGGACGGGGGGTAAGAGGGAGGTGCTGAGTCTGGGGGACCATCGTCATCAGCGGGTGCCAGGATGAGCCGCAGGCCTTTGGGGTTGGCACTAAGCGAGCGGCGTAAGCCCCCGCTGTTATCTCCTCCGCCTCGAACCGGATCACCTCCCTGGGGCGAGGGGAGATCCCTGCCAATGATGGAGGTCTGGTAGTCCGAGCTGCGATGCCGTTGGCTGTCCAGCTCAAACAGAGGCAGGGAGGAGAGAGTGAGTGCTGACGAGCCTTTCTGCAGAACTTGGCGATAAACGTCCAGCAAAGAGTCCAGCTTTGACTCGATGGACGTTACCTGGGGGCAAAAGCAAAGGGTCACAGAGTGAGAACATGGAGGCAGGCAAAGAGAGAGAGCAAGCAAGAGAGTGAAGAATAAAGGGCCACTGAGCATTTTTATTGACCTCTATCTTCAAACATGGAATTTTCAGTAACATTGACAGATCTCTGGCAGTTGTTTCCAAAGCAGATGTCAGACTGGAAAGTTGACTTTTAAGAGCCAGACAAGTCAGTACCTGGCAAAATAATTCCTGAGTCACTGTTATTGATCAACCAACCTTTGCATCAGCCCTTTGCAGATATATCATTAATATTATAGGGTAATAAAATCTTCCAAATCCATTTTTAAAGCTTAGTGCTGATGTAGTTTTTCCCTTTACTGATTTGTTTTTCTAAACTCACCTGTCTCTCCACCTTACATACACGTCCCAGCATGCTCATGCCCTCCAGAGAGTCTCCATCTGGGTTCAGCTTGTCCCTCATCTTTTTATCCACAGGTATCTGGCCTTTTCCCAGGATCTGATCCACCCTGATACACGCACACACACAGACACACTTGTGTTAAAGTATTAGAAAATGATGACATTGTAATATGAGTAGGCACCCGAGCTTCATTTCAGGTTATCCCAAGTCAGATCCCAAGTCAGGCAACACACCTAAAGCAACATGAGGATGTTAAGATGAGAGTTAGTAAAACACACGGCACACATGGCCTGGCTGTATCAGTGCTGTTATTTGAAAACCCTGTATCTCCAAAATGTCAGATTACAGGAACAAAGAAAAACTACATTTTCAGATTAGATTTCACACAGTATGTAGTTTGCATGGGTTTCATGGGCTCTTGAACTTGAAGGGTGAAAAAAATAATGTGAAAACCACATTTCCAAAAGTATAAGGAACGGGAGTAGGAGTGAAAATTATTTATGAGCACTACATTTCAAAATTAGCTTTATAATACAGCGCATTCACACCAAAAATCATATTGTTACTGTTATATGTAATCTTGAAAAGGCCTTTTTTCAATTTAAATAAATGCATCAGACCAGGTTTTCAGAAAATGTTCGCAGCACATACACGATAATCCCCTGAAATAACACGCATATGTTGATGAACTGTATGTGACAGTCCCAGTCTCATTTCAGCAAGTTTAAAAAAAAAAAAAAAAAAAAAAGAAAGAAGGAAACAAAAACATTTTCCATTTGAAAATCAAGTGAAAGGAAAAATGCAGTGCTCCATTCAAATTACCAGTGAACCTGCAGCCGGCCTTTTTAATGTCAGAGCATTGATCAGATCATCCTCCTTGTTCTTTGGCATTATAATAATATTGAATTAGTAAAGTTAATGATTGTACAAGTTAATGATTGTACACCTCAGCATGCAAATATACCATACTGATTACTCTGTTCTCTCTGCTTCAAACTACATGAATTAATTACACAGCCATAATTGAACACATAAGTCAACACTCCCACACAATAATCCCTCCCCTGCATGAGACCTAATGTAGCGACGGTGTGTTTGTCTGCGTGTATACACGTTATTATACATTTGCATTAAATAAAAAATGCTTTTATGTGTCAGACAGGGTTGATTAAAACCTTACCAAGTGGGTGGAGTTTAACACATTGGAATAATGCAATTTTATATAAACTGTAGTAATGTGATTTTCACTTTAATAAGCCGTTCACTTTCAGTATCTATTTTGTGTGATTGTCTTAACTCTTCTAGGACTCACTGCATGATCTTGTGCAAACTCCACCCATCTGGTACTGTAGGAAAGTTAATCCTAATGAGTTGCTAGGTTACATTGTTACATTTCACAGTCAGTCAAACCATTCACAGGACTGCAAGGAAACTAATGGTCACCACAGAGGGAACTAATGTGATTATACTGTGGGCAAAACTCAAATGAAGTGAAATGACAGTAACCCCGAGCCAGGGAGCTTCTTCCTGTTGTTGCTGTAATAATAATGCAGGGCAGGAGAGGACATGTTCCTGGGTCGGCTACTCAGGCCGGGACCAGAGCCCGCTGCACTGGCCTGTCTGAAGACAGGAGAAATACTCAGTCAGATACATCTATCTTTCACACATTGAGGTTTGAAGTACAGGTGGACAAATGAACAAATCAGTCACCCACTCACTGACAATAAATAACACTGGCATATAGATATACACAGAGAGGAAGGAAGAGATGAAAAAGTGGGCTGGATGTTGGTTTTTGAAGATCAATATTGATAGTCATATTTTTAGATTGTCATTAATGGCCAGTGATTAGTAGTAATCATCAATAGTTTTAATTGGATTGACATCATTTGATGAAAACATGCTTCAATTTTTGCACTTTTCTTGTCATGACATTAGGTCTACATCTGCTGTTCTGTCATCCACAGATCAAAACTGTGAAAAACTTCCTGTGTAAAGACAAAGTCTAGAGATACAGTAGAAGTACACCGCAGCACTCCGGTGGTCTGTGTGTATCTACAGCCAACACACACACTCCATACATATACACAGATACAGAAAACAAGCACTATGTTACTACTGTGAAAAACATCATCTACAGAACTGCAGTTCATTACGAAACACCATATCAGTCTATGCCAAGACATAAAAACAGACTTCCTCTTACAAAAATAAAGGCCTGTGAATATAAAAGTCTCAGTCCATCACTGCATTGTAGCGCCCCCTGCCGTCTAGTTTTGCCAGTAATTTTTTTTCATTGTCAAATGAAATGCCAAAAATAAAGCTTCTATATGTGACACAGCCTGAAGTAAAGAAAAATATTGTTTTTCTATCATGAGTTACAAAAGATGACAAAAAATTTATTTGAATAAACAAGTCAAATCATTAAATTTCTCAACTGGGGCTTTTAAAAGATGACAAAATGCAGCTATAATAAAAAATAGCAATGAGTAGCTCTTGTTATGTCTGTAGCCACTTACACATCAAACTCTACACGAGGTCTTCAAGTGGCTCAAATCAGGATTATCACACATTTTAAACACTGTACAGTACTTTTCTTACCCTAATACCCAAATAAGAAAACCACAAAAGGCTTAATTAAAGGAGCATTTCCCTTGTTGGAAAAGTGAAATGAAAAAGATGAATTACAAGTATTGACAAGTGGGTCCCAGACCAACACAGCCAGATACTTTCTACCCATCATGTCACATCTGTATCATGAACTTTGTAAAACCAAGTTCATAATCCAATGTTTGAGCTGCCCAACGACCTCTGCAATAGAGTTGAAGCATGTTTTGAAGAATTAAACCACAGCCAGACTTGGGTCAAATAGCACTTGTAGGTGGAGGCCTTTTTGGCAAAATTATACAGTCTCACTTTCAGTAAACCCCATCTTTCTGGGAATACATGCAGACTGAAGGAAATGGGAAGGCATATGAAAGCGTACGTTTGACGCCTGAAAAGCACGTGTGAAAAAGTTTACACAGCAGCTTGATTGTCGGCACAATGTTGAGTTCATGTTTAACATTTCATCATGGTTAATCTATAAATCATCCTCTGTGCAAATATATTATTTACAAGCAGCTACAAGCTTTTTTTTTTGTTGATATATCCAAAGATAGGTGAATGCACGCTGTTTGACCCAAGTACGACAGTTTTGTGACGTTAGTAGGGGAGCAGTCGGCGGGCAGGTGACAGGGCAGGTCTAACCCCGGTGCAGACTGTTTCCTCCGGGCCTGGCTGTAATATAAATGCAGGGAGGGAGAGGAAAAGGTCTTGACGCGACTGCTGAAAGGCCTTGGCGGGGGACCCACTACAGTGTCTAGTCTGGGAGAGAGAGGGGACACACATGTACACATACTGTACATACACACACTCTTGGTAAGAAAGACATACAGTAGTTGGAGGTGAGATGAAGGTGGAAAGTGGAAAATTTTTATTTAAAAGGATTATCTATGAATTGATCTATAACCTCTATAGAACTAGCAGGAGCTGCAGCAACATTTACGGAAACATATCAGACAGCGGGAAGAAAGGTGAACTCAAAACCCAGTGAACAAGGCCTAAATATGTAGAGAATAATGATTTTTAATGCAGGAAGACAAACCGGCTCTTTGAGACTTGCATTGAGTGTGTGTGGAGTACGTAAGTGTGTGTGTGTGTGTGTGTGTGTGTGTGTGTGTGTTTCCAGTGTGTCCTGACCTGGTCTGAAGGCTCTTGATGCGACAGAGCATGTCCAAATGTCCTGCAGAGTACTGCTCTATGACGTCCTTCACATCGTATGGACGCAACGTCTCCTTAAACTTCTTCTTTGCCACGTGGAACTTCATGATCCTAGACAGACACACACACAGACACACAGACACACACACACACAAACACAGACACACACACACAGTTCAGAATATTGTAACACCAAGAGACCTAAGGAATGACGTACTTGGAAAAGGGTGTAACTACTACCACTAACCACTAGATGGCAGCAGAATCTATGAGAAATCCACAGAATGATCCTTGCTAAATTTCAAATTTTTCTTACGCTGTGTAATTAAAAAATATTATCAAAATCTCAAATACCTCAAGGAGTATCTAATAGGAAACCAAAGCTCCCTGGTCCTCTTGTCAAATCCACAACAACTAAAATGAATGACTTTGAAGTGTAATCCTCTATCTGCCTGTATTTGATGAGCAGACCCACTGCTGAGTGAATAATATTGATACAGGTAAGGGGATCTATGCTCTTGATTCATTTAGATTCCCAAATGGCTTCTGCTTGTCTCCAGTTGCCTGTTTTTCTCACTATCTAAATGGAAACAATGGTGACAGTTGACCCTCTGTAATAACAGTCCTGACAGGGGAGGGGGTGTCCAATGCTCAACCTGACACCCTGGGAAAGCCCTGGACTTCGGCTACCCATGAGGAGGCCTGCTGGGTGGGCAGGGTGGCCGGAGTTGGCTGGTAGAGGTGCTGTGTGTGCGCATGTGTTTGTGTGTGTGTGTGTGTGTGTGTGTGTGTGTGTGTGAGTGTGTGTGTGTGCTCTACATGATGGATTTTTCAAACCTGCAAATGGGGACATTGCAAAAAAACCAAACAAAAAGCGATTTGATTTGTGTCGAGTGGATTCAAAAAAGACTCCACTGGACATTGTTACATAACTTGTACAGTCTCTGTTACAATGGTAAAAAAAAAAAATACAAATCTGATTTGGAGAAAGTTGGATGTGACACACACTGTCTTATACCCACCTGACACCCATAGAGTACAGGTGGGGGTCAGATGGTACCCCCACCTGTACACTAAGGGGGGTCGAGAAAGTTATCACAGGATGACTGATGAATACTGATGAATTACAGCAAATAACATTATTGAAGATAATTAGAAATACGAATTCATAAAGGCTCAGTGTGTGAAAAAATGTACATCTTAGTAACAGATGTGCACATGTAATTTGCTAGCTCTAATTGTGCAGATGAGAAAACTTATTTATAGAAAAGATTTTGTGGTCCATATGGACAGCATCTGTATGTGTTTTGATAATATTGTCAAAAAAAATGTAAATACATACTCCTTATATTAATCTCTTTAACAGCCTATGTTGAGTAAACATGCCCAAACTCATGCTTGGGTGATATACATGTATGATGAATGATTTAACTGTAGAAGGAGGGAAAAAATGAAGAGAGAGAGATTAAAAAAGTGTGGCTGGAGTGAGTAATACAGGAGGAAACATTTTAGATGATTGGTGAGATACAAAAATATTTGTTTACAGATAGACTCAGAAACTGACGGCGGAGGATTAGTAGGCAACGAACTGCAAATCCCAACGACCCTGGCTTGGACTTTCATCTTGTATTACAGTTTCAAACCACATTCATGAGGAAAACATGTCAGAGGCGTCAGGTATGTAGCTACAGTTATGACTCACTGTCACCCTGCCTTCAAAGCTGAAAACCACAAACAGCTTCATTGGTTGAAAAAAGGCCTTTTCACCGCGATAAGGAGAAGAATTCACAAAACATCAGATATGTGTCTCTTTAGAAAATGATAGCAAATATTTGAACCAGAGCTTAATTTTTCTAAACAATCTGTAAGGGAAATCCTGCTTTACTGAGAGCTGAAAATGGACATTTTGACAATGAAGAATATGAAGAGGGTGAGAAGCAGCAGTGGATTCAAAAGAACAGTCGGCCTCAGTTGGAAAAACAGTCGCTCACAGGGTGCCGGTGTAAGACAGAAGGTTTCTGCTGAAACGCATACACACACCAATAGTCATTCATTCATTCACACACACACACACACACACGCACACGCACACGCACACGCACACGCACACACAAACAAAACAAAAAACTCTGTTGTACCCATCTCTGAAAAACCCCTCCAACCCAGCAGCAGGTCATATAGATAAAGACAGAGAGATGGAGGAAAAAGAGAAGAAAAATAGAGAAATACATTTTTAAAAAAGTATCGCTTGAGGAAACCAAACATCATGTGAGCCCCAGCACTCGTGGTGGCATGTATGTTTGTCTCGTCCAGAGTTACATGTAGAGTTGGGGGGAAGAAGGACAGGGGTCTGTGTTGTTTGTGTTACATTATGGATTATGTTTATAACCTTCTTCAACAGACATATATTGGGATTACCAGTACCAGTACTAGTACTATTACCTCACCTGATTTTTTTACTCGTTTGTGTGTATGAAACCAAAATACATATAGCAGCTTATTGGCTCCTTATACTGTAGCAGTGTATCCTTGTGTTAGTTGGTGCCATTTTCACAGAGCGGTTGAGTTTATATAGTGATCTAAAACCCACACACTGAATCAATTATCTAATTTTGATCAATAGATATAGATCATAAAGAAAGACAGACGGCCAATCAATCAATCAATAGGAAACTTGACCTGACTTCAACAAGGGCTCAACTTCAGGAAACAATTGCACTACTTATAATGTCATCAACTAGTGACATCATCAGTTGACCCCTGAGTTCAGTGAGCTGTCACCGTGGTTTCAGAATCTATGGACACAGATGAGAGAAAAAAAAGTCCTGAGGGAAGAGTTTAAATTATGTGATTGATCAATAGGATGCCCTTTATCAGTTCCAAGAAGCCACAAAGTAAATAGAAATAAATAACACCGTCAGTCTGAGAAGCAGAAGGGCTTCAATGGCATTACCATCCTATCGATCGGTAATACCACTGAGTCCAATAAACCGTCAAACACACATAGATAATCAATAGATCGTCAGATTCCAGGTGGAGGAAACAGGTCAGGGCCAGACTGTTTCTTAGCCTGGTGTAATATCTTTCTGGAGTCTTGTCATCACCATGAGGTTGCTAGGCAACCAGCGGAGACTCCAGGAAGTCGCTGCTCTCAGACAAGAAAATACTCTGGTAGCTGTTTCCTCCTGTTTTAATATTTTTTCAAAATAAACTATTTTTTGTAAAGAAGGAGGAAACAAATGGAAACAGTAGCTGTGGAAAATCCGACTTGAGTGGATGTGGTTGACAGAATAAAAGTCCTAATGTAACTGCAGAAGACGATATTGCTGTTGGTTAAAAGTTTAAAGAGCGACTCCCCCTTGGAGTTCTTTTAACGTTTCTAGGACTGTGGTGATTTAAAGATGCTTTGGTTGGAAGCATCGGCTAAAAGACCTGAAATATAAAGACTAACAGCAGTAGCAGCTCACCTGACCGCTCTGATGACAGCCTTGAGGGGAGCCGATAGATCCTCCACTGTAACATCGCAATGGCAGCCCCTTTCATCAAAGGAGTCCTCCGTAGTCATGCCTGTGTCCACTGAGAGAGACAGACCGCCATTTCATCAATAAATGTAGCGCCGTGCAAAATCGTTTCCAGTCTTAAAATTCATAAAACACTTTCTGCATAGCGGCTCTTGACAGGAGTCTCCAAGAATGTTTCAAACTGATACTATTTTGGCTTTTAAGAGGTGAAAATTTATGCCTCGCTTGGATGGGATCTTTAGGAATGGTCTGCGTTTCGCCAACTCAGCTATGCGAGGCGAGAGAAAAGGATATATACAGTATATCCTTAATGCTGCCAACAATTATGAGAGTGGGAGACACAGACGGAGAGACAGACACAGAAAAGGAGAAAGAGTTAGAGAAAAGCAAGGAGAAAATGGAAAGAGGGTGAATAATGATTTGAGGTTATAAAATGTGTTGAAATTAATGATACCGAGGAATTAGGGGGAGAAACAGAGGTGCCATTAAAACAGTCAGCAATTTCATCTGTTTCTGTAGAGTACGAATGGTGGAATTGTGATTTAAAGTACATAAGGGCTTCATGAAAGTCATTCAAGCCTGTTAAGAGATTTCCAAAATACACCCACCTGATGAAAAATAAATGCATGATGTTCAGAACGTGGAGAGAAAAGACAAAATATAAAACATTGCATCAAATGGAAATATTCTAATTGGCTTTTGCATCATCTTATTATCTTTTTATTGTTTTCATCATCAATATTTTCCCAAATTCAGCCTGACATATTGACATGTTGTACATTTGGAAACTTTGTGATCTCCACTAGGATATAATTCGGTAATTTAATTACTTAAACATAGAGACAAAATTGTGTTATTTCAGTTATTCCAGTTAGTTGTGCTGCGTTTCATGCCGTTCTCGACTTCCAGAGAATTATTTTTTTGCATGTTGAGATGACCTGCAGTGCGGTGACTAGAAGCTTGTTAATTGAATTGGAAGCAAACCAACTCAACACCATCGCTGTTTTACCAATGATTAGCACCAAATTACATGGTTCTTCCTGGGAAACATTATTACAGGAATTTAGAAGGCAATTACAGACCTGTGATATAAAGTAATACCAGTGAATATCTGTGGATTTGAACAAAGCCTGGCTGCACAGCAGGTTTCAGAGATTAAATCAAGTTACTTTACATACACTGTATAAAATATAAAATAGGTCATTTGTCATACGTTGTCTTGGCTGCCCTTTAAGGTTAGACGGACCTACAGTACACACAGAGTCCCGCTCACCATCTGGGGCCGCAGTGCGAGTCTGGCTCTTCAGCCTCAGAGACGGCCTGAAACGGGTCCGATCGTTGAAACTCCAGCTCTTCTGCACTTTAGCCGGGCTCCCACCCATCAGCTCGGCGCCGCCCACCACCTCGTTGCCAGGGGAACAGCGTTGGCGGTCGTTGATGGATGTCTGTCTGCTCTTCATGCTCTGACCACGAGGACTCGCCATGCGGACCCGCTCCTTAAAACTCAACTTCTGACTGCAGGGAGGGAGGGGAGAAAAAAAAGAGAGGGAAAGGTCGAGAGAGAGAGAGAGAGAAGAAGAAGAGGACAGAAAGGATAGAGGAGAGAAAAACATTCAAAGAGGCAAAGAGTCAGATTTAGGGATGGGGGGGGGGTCAACAGTGATGATCCAGGGATAGAGGGACGGGGAGACAGAGAGGGAGAAAGTGAGGGGAATTGGGGAAAAGTGAGTGAAAGATGGAGTTGACAGAGAAAGTGTGTGACAGAGGTTGGGGTTGATAGAGAGACACAAGAAGAGAGAGAAAAAAGGTATGCTGTCAACACCAATTTCCCCTCAGACAGTGAGAAGAGTTCAGAGTGCAGACACAGGGCAGCGTTCTGTCTTTTCCTTCAGACCAAACATCATCCATCCAACTGACATGCCCAAAGCACCAGAACAAAGCCAGACTGTCCGCCAAGCCACCAAAACAAACCCTCCGTGTTGGATCCTCAAGTGCTGCAATCCCCACCCGATCAGCCGCTAACCTATTCATGTATTCACATTTTAATAAAGAGCTAATGAGATTTTTAAAGGCGATTTGTGAAGCGTGGTTACATTAATATATCATCCTCACATTCATTTTGAGCCAACCTCAAACAAATGAGACGTTATTGAGAGAAGCTTCTGACAGCCTCAAAATGGTGTTTTCCATCATTACATTTTTTTTTTTTTTTTTTTCTGTTCGGAAAATGTTCCTTCCAACATTCCTCCTGTGTAAAAAGAGATAAATCTCTCTGAGATTGTGATGGCAAATTACTCACATATCAATCAACAGGAGCAACAGGATTTAACAGAAATGTGGTTTAAATTTAGCAAAACAACCTCTGTTTTGGTCTCAAATGTTCACTGTACTTACACCATGGTATTATATACTGATGGTTAAAATGCTGTGTGAAGTAACTTTAAGATCAGTCCGTGTACCTTACTGTCAATACTATTATATTACTATTAAAACCACACAGTTTTAATAGTCTAATCTTATTTTAATCGATCTTTGTTTATAAAAATGGAAAATAAATTTCTAGATCTTTGGGAACATTCCAGGGGATGCAGAACGTTCTCAATCAGCGAGAACCACTGCAGTAAACCGTTTGTTTCTGAGGCAAATAGACCAGCATGCAATGCAGCAGACCAATGAGAGAGAGAGAGAGATGCAGGGTTCCAACACGTTTTCCATGCCACAATTTAACACCTTTTCCAGACATTTGTATCACCCGAATTTCAGTTTTAAACCCTTAAACAGCAGTGGTTTTTCCTTGTATATTCTAAAACTTTTACAGACCTTGGGAAGTTTGGGAAGACCAATTTTCAAAGCAGAGCTAAATATTATTGAACAGTATGTTCTAGCCATTTTCTGTTCTGAATCTGTTATATTATATCTTGTACAGTTTCCACTAACAGCCACAAATTCTTTCTAAAACACAGTGGAGGGAGCTGAATCGATCTTCTAGCAACACCAATAATTATCTATTATCAACCTTTCCACCTCTGATGGCAAAAAATGGCTGACAGGAGGAGTGCAGCAGTAATGCAGGGAGCATGCAGTAAAATGAGGAAAAGCTGCACATGTATGTGCTGAAATATGCAGAAATATAGCATGTGTTGTTGGGGGTAATTTAAGGTAAACTGGGTCCAGCCTCATGAATGGGACATTTTATTCACATCCCTTTTTAATTATTTGTCATGGAACGGTTTTATTTTTACAAGTGATGGGACTATAGCTTCTAACAACATCCTCAAAGAGAACCAACTTCTGGTGCCATGAAGCTATGAATCGATGGCTGTTCACGAAAAATGAGAGCGAAACAAAAAGATACTCATGTGGCTGGACTAGGAACAGTTTCTAGAGAGGATAGGGACATTTTAGCTGGGCTGAGAGGCAAATATGGATTAAGAAATATAAAATAAAGGGGAATTTAGACCTTGTATCACTCTGAGTTTTAACTTACTGTACTGTCTTACTGAGAAAGTAGAACATTGACTCTAATGTCTAATGTTCTGTACATTATCTTAAAGAAGTACTTTTTTTAATCGTCTCCTATGTCTCGTTTTACAGTGTAAGGTTTTGGTTTTGGTGGAATTCCCCTTTAATTTGTAACATGGTAAAGTCTTGTTCGCGTTCGACAGGCAGCAGGCAGCAGCGGTCGTCTCAGATAAAGTCCTTGGTGGGATAAAAAGGGTTGGGGAGGGAGGTAAGAAGGAAAAGTTCGGTGTCTTTGTTCTCCTCCATGCTATTAGTTAGTCATTCTTATAGGTTATTGGGCCAAGGGCAGGGCAGAGAGGATGCTGGGTAGTACTGTAGGTACCTCCTATATTTCCGAGTATACCTTCTGAAGAGCCTCCCATTACTTAGACCCTTACTAGAGCGAAGGAGGGAGAGACGGATGGAGGAGAGAATGGAGAGATAGAGGAGGAAGGAGATTAAAAGAGGAGTTCAGCAGAGGAAGGAGAAGAGTAATTCTCTGATGTCAGTGTTGATGTACAATAAATACACAGAGAAAGGGCAGGTGACATCTTTCAGCGAAGAACGGGTGAACAGGGACGCAGTGGAGGGTAAACCCACCTGAACTCAGTTTTCCCTCAAAAACAAGCGCGTTTAAAAGCATCACTCTGCGTGTGCACAGCCGGGACTCTCTTTCCCAACAGCTCTGACCAAACTGTCCTCAGTGTGAAACTACTCATATTTGCTTGCTTGGATTTGGCTCTTCAATCATGCAGGAAAGCTGTGAATCAACCCCCGAAAAAGCACCTAAATCATGTCTTTTCAACACACTGATTGTTCTGTGACATGTGGTGAATAAAATTTCCTAACTGTGTCCGTCTGTGTTTGCCTGCAGTGTTGTTTAAAGTAGCGGTCAACAAAAAAGTTAAAGTAGTGTGGTCAGGAAAAATGAAAATCTGGCTGTATTCGCGTTCAGTTTGGTGTGGTTTAAATGACCTCTGGAGTGTTTGCCAGTTTAGTCTAGTTTGCTTAGCTTAGTGTGAATGCTGTTATTTGAGGATTGTTGTGGACTAAACAGCACTCTCAAAAACACAAACACACATAATTGTGCAGGATAATTTGGAATAATCTTTGTTTGATTTTCCCTTAAGGAAGCAGGGGAAGTAAACTACAGGTTTCAGCACGTCCTTAAATGATGAGAAACAGTGTCCAGGCTGAAAATAGACAGAGTCACACTTTAAAAGAAAAATAGGAATCATTGTTAAGTTTTGCTCATGTTGATCATGACTAATCAGAGGTTTCCTCAGCAGGATTGAATTAAACTTCAGCACAGAGAGGTGTAAACACACATACACACCCAGATACACCTGCCTACACACATAAACTCCAGGTTAAACCCCCATTATCTTTTATTTCATGTTGCTTCTCACTGCCAATATCCAGCACACTTACACTAAGCATGATGTCCGCTGTGGCACTTTGTGGTGCGCCTAATGTTTACTACTGCTGGTGTTTACAAATCTGCTTAAACGGAAACCACCAGCCCTTTACCACGGCACCTACCACCACCGAGCAGCCGACAGTCTGTAAAACCACTAATAACACAGAGTGTTCTGTGCTGTCTTGGTGGAGGGGAACATACAGAAAAGGAACGGCATCATAAAAGTGCGTGTAATTATGATTTCACAAGTGTAAATTGGACTTGCTGCAACAAAAGTTTCTAAGAAGGGAAAGCCTAATTAAACGCAGCCCTTTAAACAGAAGGATTTCTGGGGCAGAAATATTGTTGTGGAAGCAGCAAAGCATAATTAAAACCTGTTTTGTTTAAGGATGAGAAGCACATTTGCTTGTGTTTTCTGACTGAGAGAACAAACTTCTTTATATAAATATATATAAATATATATATATCTGTGTGTGTGACTGTCTTGAGTTTAAATGCCTACGAAGCTGCTGGCTCAACATAAGGCCCCCAAATGTTGCCAAAGAAGCGCTGCACTGTAAAAACTATACTAGCATAATTAAACTCACAAATCTCTCTCTGTCTTCCTCCCCTCTCTGAAATCCCCTATCTCCCCTCCCCTCTCTCTCCTCTCCCCCTTTTCAACTTCGCTCTGTCTCTCCTAGACTTGTGTTTGATGAGTTATATAAATACCATCCCAATGGAAAAAGTGCGTCATGGTACAGACATGGTACAGACTCCTGTCTTTGAAGGCGTGTGTGCATGCATACGCACACACACACACACACACACACACACACACACTCACTCACACACACACACACACACACACACACACACACACACACACACACACACACACACACACACACACACACACACGCACACACACACTCACGCCGACCGAAAAGACAAAGAAGCCCATCAACCCTTCCTCTGCCTGAGAGTCAAGTGTAGAGAGAGACACAGCAGTGAAAGGAGGATGAGACACAAAATCAGAGATGGAGACGTAAGAAAAAGTTGGAAAAGTGAGGTAGGAACATAGAATAAAAAAAAGAGAGAAGAAATCTGCGAAAGGCAGCAGACACGGGCTCATTTGAAAGTAGTTCGTGGAGTAATTTATTTGCTGTATAGCTTCGACTACCTTTGTGTGACGTAAAAACACTTACTGTCTCCATCACTGTGTCTATTGCTCTCTGCCTGTCTCAGTCCAACAGGATCCAAATCGATGACTGCACTTCAGCAGAGCACTTGAGTGAATGTATTAGCTGCCCTTCTTTCTAGTGTTACTCAAATGGTAAACAAATGTTGACCTGACGCCTCTGGTTTCCTTTTATCACAACACATCAGCCTTGTTATTGCTCCACTATCAGCTATTATTCTGAAGCACATGCTAATTGTCCTTTTATTTTTCATGACACAGCATTGTAGTGTAAAGTCTCTCAGTTTTAATATTCTTTTCTATTTCGATTCAGGGTTAAATAAGCACAAGTCCAAACAATGTCACGGCTGCCTCCATTTTCTACCTTACAATTAGTTCTTAAGGGTAAATAAGGGTTCAGTCATTCGCAAAATTAATCAATTGGTAAACCAAGCAGCGAACAAACAACCAATCAATGTGGCCCAACCCTCTGATGGCAACTGCAATCTTCACTAACCATTCAAAATGACCTGGTAAATGTCAATAAACAAACAAACAGATAAATATATTCATTCATTCATCATTGGACACATCCAGAATATGAGAAATCCAGTTTGTAAAACGATGAAGGAACTAAAAAAACTGGGCTAAGAAAGCCTGCAAACCAGATTTCGTAGTTGCAAAGATATTATGACAAAACATTAGGTATATAATCTAATTATAATTGCATCACATGTTGCCTGTGTGTGTGTGTGTGTGTGTGTGTGTGTGTGTGTGTGTGTGCTTGTGTCTTTGGAGGAATGAGCTGAGTCATACAAACCTGTAAGTAGTCTCGCCCTGCTCTTTCCTTCAAGGGTTAGTGGGATAAAGAGGAGGAGACAAAGGGAGAGAAAATCAGTATTCCAGCAGATTAAAATAGCTTTGTACAGACGTTTCCATGAATGGATATGGGAAGCATCAAGCCAAAAGGAAGCGAAAAGAAAGAAACTTTCATTCAAGAGGGTTAATTATTTGCCAAGCACATGCAATCTATGGCCATGCACAGTAAGGCTAAGCGTTAGCTGAAAGAAAGACAGGCACGGAAATCAGAAAGGCGTGTGCGTGTGTGTGTGTGTGTGCGTGTGTGTGTGTGTGTGTGCGTGTGTGTGTGTGTGTGTGTGATGGCCCAAATTGGATGGATTTTGTTTTAACCTGACCCAAGCTTCAATCACTTTAACATTTAATGAGCTTGAAGCCAGTTAAAATCCGAATCATGTGGCATGTGTGTGTGTGTGTGTGTGTGTGTGTCAAATGCCAATGGATAATCAAAGGCACTTTATGATTTTTGTTTTTTTACAGTGATATAGTATCAAAATAATAGTGAAATCTCCACTTTCGATTGTTAACGTTGAATTGGCCTCTGCCGGCACACTCTGTTTGTAAACCTCACCATACTGGCATGTGACTGTTTTCCACAGCAAACATTTATAAAACTTACACAATTTTCCAAATGAATGACCATTTACAGGATTGTCAGTGAAATCAACAACACCTCTGCAACTTCTCGTGTGCCTTAGGGCAAGTCATTTAACCACCAACTGCTGATGTGGAATTGCGGAAGCTCTAAGGTGTGAATATCTGCCTGAATGTGAAACGGGTGTTAAAGACCATGCATGCTTAGGAAAACGTCCCTGATTAGGAGAAGAAGGTTAATAAAGGTTACAATGCTGCATAACATTGAGTTACAACATGAAAAAATGGAAGAGGAGCTGAAGCTACGCAGATGAAGTCGAGCAGACACCAGGTGAAGAGGAGAGACGAGGAGAAGGGCTGAGCAGCAGCAGCCATGTTTGTAAGTTTGTAAGTTGTTACCTACTTGGCGGGGCTGCAGGTATGCAACGCCTTCAAATGAGGCTTCCAGGTAGCAATGGAAACCGAGTTCTCATCAGCAGCATAACTACGCCAGACACACTACGTGCAGAGTCAACAGGATAAATGAAATAATGATAAATGAAACAATTAATGGGGTAAAGTGTGGGAGAAAAAAAGGGTGAGGGAGGAACGTATAAGTTGAGTAGGAAGTGAGAGAAGGAAAGTGAGGAGGAAAAAAAAAAAAAAAGAAGCAGATTAGTTTTTTGGGTAGTGTTGATGCATTGTGATTGGGGCTTGTTGGAGGGGAGTTGGGGCGGTGACGGTGGTGCTCGTGGAGGTGGTGGTGGTGGTGGTGGTGGGGATACATGCCTGAGGGGGGGGAGGGCGCTTTGGTAGTGGTGCCAGGTGGCCCTGAGGTAGGGACGAGAACCGTCGGTGGAGTACAGACGCCAAGCCGCCTGGGTGGGGGGAGGGAGCAGAGATGGACAGGACGCGCGCACACATTCAGATGTTCACAAACACACACACAAACACACATACATGGCACAGAAGGGCAATGGCACAAACATGGTGAGGAAAAAGGGACTGAGATTTATGAGAACATGTAACATAAATGAGGCGATGTAACCAGCTGGCAGCCATATTGGAGGTCCTCAAAATGACCATGAAGAGTGGATTGTGAATGGGAACTAATCAAGTGCATTGATTGGACATGAGAAACCACTGTCTTTCCCAGCATTAATCAAGCAGCGTTTGTGCCCAAACCCAACCGAACACTAAACCATAGTGGTGGGAGATCAGAAATGAATAATCATAATCGTAATTGTGAGCAAGCCTTCTTTGTAAAGTGACTATTAAAATGTACATCCATTTAAGGCAACATTTTAAATCCAGCCAAAACCAGTCAAATTTTCAATAACTATTTCTGAGTTAAAGGAGCTATTTGCAAGTTTTGCTATATAGCCAATGTTAGCATTAACAGCTGTTTACTTACCGGTCTTGCTGAAAGCTTCAGCCATTGTTGTGTGTAAGATCAGGACAGATTGGAGGCTACAGTGACTCAGTATCGGAAAGTGATGAGCAGGGCCAACCAGGCCGGGGCTAGCTGGTTAGCATGCTAACTTCAGCGAAAGAAAAGAAGTGATAGAAATAGAAGCGAAACAAAAGCATTGGTTTCCAATGAAGTTTGATGCTGAACTTACAAAGTTTCTTCTCGACTGGTAAGTAACAGCAGTTAATGCTAACGTTAGCTCCGTAGCAATAGCAAAACTTAAATAGCTCCTTTAAACAATGGCTGTGATGTATGGGTTAGATTTAGATGTGCACAGTTAGTCGTGTGTTAGTTTTGCACAATGGATTGATGATCCAGTTACGTAGCTAACAATATTTAAGTTTCTGTAAGATAAAACTCAAGTGTGTTTTGAGGCCTTGACCCAAGCTAAAGATGAGTAAATGGCTGGATATAGTAAAGAAAATGGACACACTGAGGGGGGGAGGGCGCTTTGGTAGTGGTGCCAGGTGGCTTATTGCATGTCTGTATATACAGAGTTGTGTTTGCACATGTATGTTAGTGCAACTCAGCAGTAACGCTCATTTGGAAACAGATGTATCTGATTATTCAATTCTGCAGAAATGACTTACATCCACCACAATCATTTTAACTGGTTGTTTTCTTTACATCTTAAGCCATTATTTACTCGCAGCAAACTGAACCTCCGTGATGGTGCCAGGTGTGGTTACAAGATTTGTGACATGACTGGAAAGCCTTTACATAAACACTACACAGACAGGGTGGGAAATTAACACCAGCCACCTGCCAAATGCTGGTCAATTTTGGCTGCTCTCTGTTACACTACTCCAAAGTCTACTTTAAAGTCATGTGGAGATTCAATCTTGGTCTAAAATTACAGGTGGAAGACAAAATAGTTATTGCGGCAAGTGAAATTTAGATTTGACCAGCTGCTGAGGCTTGAAGACAGTGTTAATATCCTGCCCTGCACGCAGACAGAGACACACATTACACACAGTGGTTTACAGCAGGGAGAGCTGTGTGAGATGGGGGAGTGAAGTGACGGATAGAACAGTAATGTCATCCACATATTTAACACATCAAACTGCTTCCAAGTTTCCTTTTACCTGTTGAGGAAAATGTTATGAGCTTGGCAGACAACAGACAGTGACCAGGTGCTTGATACAAAGCCAATGAAACAGAAAGAAGATCAAAACATGCAGGATTAATTGCTCCCTTAGTGGGTTATTTAAGATCAATTGGGCTCCAACTGGTCTTTGTCTAGTGTAGGAAACTAATATGTATTGATAACAGGGAGGACAGACAAAACAAATTTAGATTTAATTAATTATTCACATAAATATGTATCATAATATCTCACCAATGTCATCGTGAGATCTGGGAATCCAGCAACACATGGTGAGACAAGTTTTTAAACAAATCTCCACTTTACCCGTATCCTCTAAACCTCTTATTTGGAAGTGAAACAAGAGTAAATGCACCCCTAAAGTCCTCTAAAATAAACCGCTGTACTACAATGCAAACATGTCCATTACTTAAATAAATATATTAGGTAAAGGTCGAGTGAAGAAGTAGCTGTAACGAAAAGATTTTCAGGCTTATTACTAAGAAGTTGCCGTCAGACACACGAAGCATTTGAGAAATTGTGGCGAGCAAACCCCACGTTTAACAACATGCACAGGGTGTTGAGACAAACAATGAAACTTATGGTTTCCATTAATGACACCCTGCAAAGGCTTTTCCACTGGTGTAGTTCCAATGACATATTTACATGATTAAATATCTTTTTCTTACAAGTTGACTTATTAGGAATCGCCTGATAGCTCCATTAAGTAACTGAGTGGATTATGATATATGTGACATATTCAGTCTGGAAACCTCTTCATTAGGACACAGATGCAATAATTTACCACAGACATTTTGGGTAATAATTTAGATTTTCAGGATTATTCCCACTTCCAAATATGTCGTTTTGAAAACTGGGTTAACTGTGAAGATTTGGACTTGAATTCTGAGTGATTGCTCCAAAAAGTCCTTGATAAAGCCGTGTCAAACAGCTGGTACACCAGATACTACAGCCCCATATTCTGACAATAAAGTTAGTCAGTATTATGTTTTCATATTTGATAGAAATGATGACCGAATCTATGCCAAATATTGGATTTTTCTTTAGGACATAATGTAGAGAAAAGTATACAGAACAGACACACACATTCTCAGATTCACAAATACATGCAAACATACAGAGGCACAGATAATCCACAGCAGATATTTATTATTTATTAGAAGGTATTGCAGCTGGTCTTGTCTATTACAATGAGTGACACTTTGGAGGAGCGTCTGCCCAGGGAATGATTGCCATGGAAACGGCTCATAAATCCCAGCAGAATGCGTTGCTGTTGGACCTGAGAGCCGACAGTGTGGCTTACACACTGTTAGCCATCATTAGCTACACGCCCTGACAGTGCAGATAGGCAACACACACACACACACACACACACACACACACACACACACACACACACGGACACACTCCCATTAAGTGAACCCTTAATGAGACACCTTTACGCTGATAGGAGGAGAGATGGTAAAAACGCACATGCACACACTTCAGCATACTAGTAACACACTCATCAAAAGGGTAAAGAGTGGACACACACACTCATGCTTTTATTCAGACACACATACATGAAAATGTGCACACAAAAAGAGAGAAAATGTTCTGTATTCACACTGGTCCTCAGCTGCTGCAAAAAACATCAGAAAGGTGAAGTGTGTATGTGTCTACCTGGATGAGGCTGGCAGCTGGGTTCCTCCTCTTTTCAAAGTGCTTCTGTCGATGCTGCTCCTGCACCTTCAGGGCAAAACCTGAACCAAGGATGCCCTTCATGCAAACACACACACACACATACTGACTTTTACACTTGCAGAAAATTCACCAAATATATAACATGGTCCCTGACTCCTGTTAGCATTAGCTTTACGAAGTTGTGAGGAAATAAAGGCCATCAGTCATGGTGTTATAGTGTGTGTATGTGTTTGACTCACAGCTGGCAGGGCGAAGAAAGAAATCCCCAGCAGAGCAAAACCGGCTGATAACAACCGTCCTGTCCACGTCTGAGGGGTCTTGTCACCATAGCCGATGGTTGTAAGGGTGATCTGAAGGGTCAGAGGTCGACACTCAGGTAACCAGGGCTTGTCTGTCCCTCCCTCACTCATCCACTACTCCCTATATAACAGACACTTGACCGTTTATTCTAAAGTGAACAGTAAATTGTGGTTTCGAATACTTCTTCATTTATTTGACGGTAAATATAGAGCACTGTGTAGTAAACAGGGAGCAGACACAGTGCAGGAGCATGTGGATGAAATCGCACAACTACTACTAATGCAGATGGAAACACGAGCATCAGGCTGACAATCTTCCTCAAACACACACATAAAGTCGGTGTATATTTGAGCAATAACTGTCCTTAGTCTCAACTCCTCAACTCAAATTTATACAAAGCTTCAGCGTCTCATTCACAAGCCAGTTGTTTTTCTTGCAGCTGTCCATTGACTTTTACTACATTTGACAAACTGAAGCTTTTGCTCCACAAATTTCTGGACTTCCATCATCAGAGGGAAAAAGATGCGAGGTAAAAAGAGAGTAGAGTGTCTAAGTCTCATGTTTAGACATTTAATCTAGCCACACCATTTTATCTAATTAGTTAGTTCACCTCGAGTGTTTTCCAAGTTTAAACTAGTCAAAGAAAAAACGGGACAGTTGTTCAATGGCACACAATTCAACAGATGTCTTAAAACTGTTGATATCCATTTTAAGTGTTGAGTAAAAACACTAAATAAAAGATGCACAAATGCAAAACACAAATATTGTCAGAATCTAACAAACTGTGTAGAATCCAGATTTATATGGATGCTGGATTGTATTTCTAAATCTCAGCTCCCACTGGTGATGGTTCCCTTTTCAAATTTTTGTGTCGACTCATACATGTTAAAGCTTTTTGAGGCTAAACTTTGATAAAAATGATATAATAGCTTTTAGTGTCCACCAGAGAAAGAAAGATGCTCCAAGGCCACTGAGCGTGGGAACACAGTGTGTCTGAGTGTCAATTCACAAGCCTAACAGACCAGTCTCTCCTGGCTGCAGGAGAAAATTGAATTTATTGATTGGGCCTTCCGTTGTTTGTGTTGTCTATTTCCACGTTTTCCAGGTGTAATGGGTTTTAGATATAGGATGAAACAGTGCAGTACAGCTGGCCAAGTGTGACTTCAAAGGCCCATTTCTGTTGGGTTTTGTATTGCAGGTTGCATTAAGGTCACACAGAAACTGTAAATCGAAATATATCACTGTTGTCAGACAATTAAAGGGGCAGTTGTACTTTCTTTTCAGAGGGTAAAACTTCAAAACTATGTTGTTGTTTAAATCATAAAAACCTGAGATTTGTATTTAAGGAGCCACAAAAACAATGTGATCTTTCAGATTCATCCACAAAGAGCGTCATTCATATATACAATTACACAAAATCTAAAATCTCTGCCATCAACTCTCACTTTCAAAAGAGTCCAAAATCTCTACCATTGAATGGCTTTTAACTGTGTGTGTGTGCTTAGTATGTTCTATGCGTCGTGTAATGAGTGTGTGCTCACCGTGCCCCACCACAGAGCATCAGCATAGGTGGCAAACTCCTTGTTGAATTCTTTCTCCACCAGATACACCAGGAAGGAGGAGAAGATTAGCACCAGAAACCCAATATACCAGGCAGTCACCAGCTCCTACAGAACACACACACACACACACACACACACACACACACACACACAGACACATCAAACCATCATATATAAATATAAAGCTTTGTTCAGTACTTTCTGTTGCCTGCCTGGTTGGTCTTAAAATTCAATTTAAGACAGAGCACGTACATGAGAAACCTGAGTCTCACCTGTACCTGTGGCAATGGGAACTTAAAACTAGCAGCATTTCTAGTAAACGTACCATTTATGGTGCACATAAATACTCACCATAACATAATATTTTTCTGCTACTATTCCGGATATTTTGTGCACTTAGCGCTGTAATATATATTTAAACTTTATTATTATGTCTTTTATTTCCATGTATTTGAAACACTGGTTTACACTGTTGCTGTGTGTTTGTATGGATAAACAATAAGTCATGAAATCATGAAATTCGCTGTTGTAAACAGAGTCTTTGCTCCCGGGCAAACAGTCCACATGAAGTCTACCCTGACTGAACAGACAAAAACCACCAGCTGGATAATTTAGGTAAACAGAAAATCCAAGGGGAAAGACACCGCAGTACCACGGACAGGCATCTCTATGAGTTTCACTGTAGACACACCACCGCACTGGCTGATTTCCACTTTAAATATCTAGACCCCAAAATTAACATTCAAAGGTTCAGACACCGATCAGACCTCAAAAATGTCCTACCTTACTATGTGCATAAACCACAGACCCCAGCAGCTTCCAGGTGCCTCCCCTGCGGTCCATGCGCACCATGCGCAGGATCTGAAGGAAACGAAGG
The DNA here is from genome assembly GCF_021018895.1 of Seriola aureovittata. Taxonomy (NCBI): domain Eukaryota; kingdom Metazoa; phylum Chordata; class Actinopteri; order Carangiformes; family Carangidae; genus Seriola; species Seriola aureovittata. The sequence continues at coordinate 20,735,651 of NC_079377.1, forward strand.
CTACGCAGCGCAGAGGTGGCAAAGATGTTGCCCTGGCTACCGGCTGAAACCACGGCAACGGAGGCGATGAGTACAATGATGTCTGGGGAGTAAAAGAGTGAAAATGAAAGGTCACAGGTTGCGCAACATTAGTAACGGGACCTGTGTTTGACTCACCTATTCTCTGCCCATCCATCACCTTTAAACCAACTATTGATTCACTACAAGCTGTTAGTTTCCGTTTCTATCTCTATTAGTCTTTCTCTGCCGTTCTGTCTGCAACCCTCAAATACCCCACGTTTTCTTCTCTTGTATTTCCCAGCAAGAAGGACAGAGCCACTGTCCTCTAAATGGATGCCTTTTTAATGCTGTTTTAATATCAGTTACTTCAACTGGACACTGAAGAGGAAATGTTTGAAAAAAGAATTTATCCATACTGGCCAATAACATCATTACCTGAAGATGAAGATACTAGAAACACTCTGAGATGTATTACAACCCTTGACTCAGACAGGATGATACCAGTCTACATAATTCAATCTGTAGTTTTCTTGATTGTCAATCTAAACAAAAAATCATATATACATGACTTTTGTCATCTGACTTTGAGACACCTTTGATTTTTGAATTTTTTTTTTTATGTCTGACAATGTGACACACACACACACACACACACACAAAGACAAACACACACCTACCTATGACACAGAATGGTTTCCTGGCGAACCGGAGGCGTCCCTGCCAGCCTCGGTATCTGCAGCAGCAGCCAGCACTCCATATCCTGATGATGTACTCCAGACCAAACACTACAATCATCACAAACTCCTGCAAGACACACACACACACACACACACACACACGGAAAAAAAAACCCACATACTCTAAACCTTAAAATGACAGAAATGCACAGGCACAGACAATAAAGACAGTCGTAGCAAAGGGTCAAGGACTGAGTTCAGCTTGTTGCCCTTACTGCGGCTTCACCACTCAAAACTATCTACATGTATCGTACTTGAGAACATCTTTTTGAGTGTGTTTTTAAGTCATATTTAGTTGAGCCCTGGCAGGAAAGGCACAGGAATAATTAACAACATTAATAATAACTGTATTCCATTAAGGCGTGCCAGTCCCCCCCCCCCCCTTATTACACATGCTGGCTCACCAGCTTGACTTACTGCGACACTTCAGTGGAACGGAGCCATCGTTACTGTTATTAGTTACACTTGTGCTTTTCCTGCTATGACAGTTTAAGTCTAGAGGCTTATTGCATAATATTATTTCCTAAATAGTACTATTAGTCTAACTATGAAGACACAGTATTTATATATTTAAGTTTTATCCTGTTTGTTTAATCCGTACAAAAAGAACTCCTGTGATCAAACTAACAAAACATCACAGCTTCATTAGTGAACTTGCTGGTAGGCTGAGTGCGTTTACCTGTGGACAGAGTCAGGGTAGCTGTTACACTGCGCTTTCAGTCTTGATGCTAAGCTAAACTAAGCTAACGGCGCGCTGGCTGTCACTTCATGTTTAATAGACAGATATGAAAGTGGTATCAATCTTCAAGAAGCACATGTACTTGAGCGAGACATGTCACTGTTTGTTCCACCAACACTTCCAGTTTATTTGTGCTGCATTGTTTTGTTTTTGTTTTTTTTTGCCTACCTGCTCTGACTGATGATCGTTTGTTCACATCTGAGATGCCGCCTGTTAACTTAAATTGATTTATAACAGCGTGATTTTGATCTCATGCAGCAAGGAACCAATCATTACAGTTCATTATTGTGCTGCTGATGCATAATCAGCACTTCTAATGCAGACATGAGTATCACTCAGCAACACACACACACACACACACACACACACACACACACGTTCAATAGCCTACTATCTATTTAACCATGTGACACTTTCATAATTCATCAGTGCAGAATAATATGAACTCAGTAAGCTCTCCCTGGGAGGCCCATCTTGATTGAACACACTAACTTTCCTACTTACTTACTGTGAACGTGTGTGTATGTACGTGTGTGTGTGCGTGTATGTGTGTGTGTATATGTCCTACCAGAATGAGCAGACAGTGTGAGGAGAATTCCTGGTGAGCAGGGATGGTGGAAAACACAGAGAGGACCAAACATCCAAACACCAGGATAAACCTGTGGAGACAAAATGCAGGCACACACACACACACACACACACACACACACACACACACACACACACACACACACACACACGCACGCACAAATCAGCTTTGCGTAATAAACAATATTTAATCACTAAATAACAGGTTTTGGCTCATTAGCTCTGGTCATGCACACATCACAGCGACACACACACACACACACACACACACACACACACACACACACACACACAGAATATCAGAGCGTGACCCAGCATCTACAGAATGATGTGACTATTTCTCCTCTGCAGGGCGACATTAAGCAGGAATCAAACTGTTACAGGCATCATTAGGATCAGACCAAGCGTTGATAAAAGCTTCTACAAGCTTTATTATCTTACTGTTACCGTGGTGACTCGGCGCTGAAGGCTATGATGATTTTGTCCAAAGCAAATGAGAAGTTTTGCCTCCAACTTCAGGTTCGGTGTCTCTCTCTCTCTCTCTCTCTCAAGGAGCGCCAACCGTACAAACATCAAGTGACCACTACACCACCTGAGCTTCCACTGCCTGTGAGGAAGTTTGACTTAATAAGTGACATCTTTTCTGGCATCTGCTGCGGTGGCTGTCGTCATTCACGCAAACAAGTCTTAAAGGGTCTTCTTCTCAAATTAAGAAAAATATAATAATAATTCATCAGCAATAAATAAAAAGAAGCATTTTCAGGGTGTGATGCTTCTAGAAATGACAGTAATACTGAAACTCCTCTCATTATCGAAGCAGAGGTTTTGATGATTACAGTGATGCACTCGGAGAATAAATCTCCATAAAACATTATTTCTAATTACAAAATAAATTACACAGATTGCGTCAGTCTTCTAGTCTTGGGCAAGGCCAATCAGAGCCCTCCTTAATGCCTGACTGACCCAAAATACCCCTCCTCTGCTGCCCGCAAGGAAACCACTCAGTGCCTTGTAAGTCATATGGTAAGTTGGTTAATGAGCAAATACAAATTAAGATTCATAAGGCAGCTTCCAGGCAACATATGCACTTGCTAGAAGCCCCAGCCTGCTGTTCTTCAGAGTATCTCTGAACTGTTTTCTTTTTTAAAGCTGCCATCTGCCTTTCTGATATTTATGGTCTTTGCAGATCAGTGTTTGTTTGCTATGTACAGAATGTGTTCCAGCCTTGTTCCCCTCCTTCCCAGATCCTCCTCTGTCTGACTTTCTCTTTAATCTTTTATGCTCTTTGTTTTTTCCCCGTCTCCATCTTCCACGTCTCTGACTCTGCTTTAATTTACCTTTCTCTGTGCCTCGACTCCCTCACCATCACTTTGTCTTCTTCTCTCTCCTTGCTCTCCTGTATGATTGATGCCACCATTTATTTTCCATGGGATCCGTGAGGAATATGAGCAGGGAGGTGTATGTGCATGCGTGCACGAACAGTGTGGTGCACCTGCGGCTGAGCTACAGCAGAGGAGGACTGATAGTTCCCGACATTCAGCCCACATCTGCATCTGATCCCGGCTCCTTCACTAATAGCTCTTTACTGTCATACAGACAGACAGACAGCGTGGAGAGCAAATTGACAAACAGCATCCAGTTGTGGTAGCAAAGTCTGTCTGTGTGTGTGTGTGTGTGTGTGTGTGTGTGTGTGTGTGTGTGCAGCCACTGATCCTCTTGACAGTTAACTGGTGTAAAATTCCCCATTACGATAACTTTTCAATGTGCACAAAAGTGAGTAAGTGGATCTTGAGTTGAGATTGGTTTGTCCACAGCTGATTTTTTTTTTTTTTTTTTTAAGATAAATATTGAATTTTTATTATATTTTATACATTTTTATTTACAGGTTTGTTTGTCTCCGCTTTGTTGTCCTCCCTCTCTCTCTAACCTTGTTTGTCTGCTTTCAGACTTAATTACCGCCGTTCCAATTTTGTTGATGAGACGTACACAGAAAAAAACAGAACAATGTACTTGCAGTTGAAGCCATGAGCCATAAAACTTATAGACTGGTTTCAAATCAGGCTCCAGTGTTTTTCATCTGCTCATACGCCGGTATACTCCAGCAGAACTACACGTAGCTTCAGACACCTCCCTCCTGTCTGAAAGTGTATGTTGTTATCCCCATCTTTAAGCAATGTAATGATTGCTGACTTGTGTCTGTGTGTAACTGTAGAGTGTGTGGTTACGACCTGGGTTTGCAGGTGTTTTACGGTGGCATTACAATAGCAAAAAAAACAGAAAAAAACACTGCATATCTGTGCAGGTAAATTTGATACAGTGTCATCTGAGTGGATAAATTACATGTTCCAAAGTGTCGTCCATGTAGTGCTGTCTTTAAAAACATAAGAGACAAGCTGGAATTATTTTTGTTGAAAAAAACAAGTTGACATTGGCATTTTGAGAAACTGAACAAAATAACACAACTTTGTAGGCGCCATCGGAAAGTCTGATTAAATAGTACAGGTCTTGACATTAAGAATTGGTTCATAAAAGTAAATTCCTGACTTTTCATTTCAGCCTACAAATAGCAGACAGTATCGTAAAATAAAAAGTTCAGTTAAATGTCACTCTACGAATGAAATCACTCAGGCTTTGTGAGTGTACGCACAGTTGTGAAATTAAACGTGAATAAATCACATATGCAAAAGGTTTTTCTTCATGGTCTAAGCTTCAATTCAACTAGAACCAGAATCCACCAACAAACACCAACCAACAATGTACGTTGAGTTTGAAAGAATTAAATAAAAGCTATTAAATGTATTTGCAGAACATGATGATGTTACAGTGAAGCTGACCTTTGACTCTCTTTTGATATAAAATGTCATCACTCAATCATTTTATCCTGTTTCCATTGTCATAACTACTGTATGAATTTTTGAGTTATGGCCAAAAATGTGTTTTGTGAGGTCACAAGTACCTTGACTTTTCAAATTGTAATCAGTTCACAGTCCAAGTGGACGTTTGTGCCAGATGTAAAGAAATTCCCTCCAGGTGTTTGTTGATATATATATATTGCATTCAGAAGGATGGGAAGGACATGAGGTCAGGGTTACATTGATCGTTGACTATCAAAATCGAATCAGTTCGTCTTTGAGTCCAAGTGAACATTTGTGCCAAACCTGAAGAAAATTCCCTCACGGTGTTCCTGAGATGAGAACGGACGGACGGACGGACGGACAACCCAGCAACATAAAGCCTCTGGCCACAGCTCCTTTGCTCTCGGCACAGAGGCATAAAAATCATCATGTTCCTGTTTGTGTGCTGTCTGTTCACACTGCAGAACCAGACCTTGGGGTAATAAATAAAAGACGGCAAAACAAACTGAACACTGTACGCCTGGATGGCAACAACAGAGCAGAGACCTTGATCACAGCCTCCGCAGACGTCAGCCCATCAGAAGAAATTGAATAGCTTCAGAAATTTTCATTCAAGCTACATCATGAACAAAATCTGATTGTACCATAGTAGCACTTCTCCCTCTCCTGAGGGAGCCATCTACAAAGTTCATCTGCCAGAGGGCATGAGACGGTCCTTGAACAATTCATGGACAGGAATTGGAAATGCAATGTCGGCCTTCAGATGGGAAAGTGTGACACCTGGGAGCCACTGCACGATCGTGATTAATGAGAAAGAAGTGAACATGTCGGTATATTTGTACTCATTATTAAATCATTGTTAGATGCTTTCAACATATTATCACTTCATGCACTCAAGCACACTGTGTTTTCCATCTGAGTTGCCATCTCATCCTGTTTATCAATTGATGGCGAAACTGTTGTAGACGTAGGCTACATGATAAATAAGAAGCTTCTATCGAATGATGGGAGCACCATGACACGCGATCAATAACGCTCTTTCATCGATCGGTCAATTAACCACTTGATCGGTCACTCACAGAGATGAATAATCGATATCAACAGGTGTGTGTTCGGTGTATGGATCTGAGGCAAAGCTGTCCGATGAATATATTTTTCAGATTGCTATTGGACAATTGAGAAAACCTTGACAGGATTACTGCTACTTTACTAAGTAGATACTGTTTGGTTTTGGCTTTTAAACTATAACTGGTAACGACAAGTCACAGGACATTATGAAGAGCGACGTACAGAGCAGAGATGAAAGCTAATTACCAAAAAGAAACCTTCTCTACTTACAGTATTGCTGATATCAGTGCATCAAGTACAGACAGGAAGTGATGAGCTCAGCTTAGTCTACTTCATTCCAAAGTTCAAAAAATCTATTACTCAAACAATTTGTCATTTATCTCTAGTCTTGTTGTTAACAGGAGGTAGATATGCTGCGTATCTGAGGGTCTAATAGACTGATGTTCATCAAGAAGTGGCTACACTCCGCCTAAGTTCCTCTGCAACTTCAAACTGTCATTTTTACAAACAACATAGAACCTGTTAGTTGGTACGATTCAGAGGTGCTGGTAGATGTGCTGAAGGTTCGAGGCTAGCTGCTTCCACCTGATCTGATATTTTATAGACGAAAGAAATAATCAGTCAATTGAGAAAATAATCAGCAGATTGCTTGATAACAAAAATTGTCTTAAATTGGCACCATAAGTCTTAAAGTCTGTCTCAGAACTTATAAGTTTTGGAAAATAATCAGCAGAAATGTGATGTATATGATATACAGTATGTGATCTATCAAGAGGCGGTGAGGATGTGGGTTCACTCCATTCAGAACATTTGCACTCCACTCTAAGTGCCAGCTAACTCCTTTAATTAAATGTTTCATCTAAGTGTTGCCCTTCACTGACGTCACGCTGTCAGACCAACATCTGGTGACGCCGCTGCTTGGCGTCCTCAATGAACACTGGACAAGTTGCAGGTGTGAAAGAAAGACTACCCGCTTTGGTGCATATGGCAGACACAAACTGCCTCTGACTTAATGCTGATGAATGACCTGAGGACATGCAGACAAAACCATATACAGCCAAAAACCTGCACTACTCCTGTACAAGGAGGAGAGGAGAAGAAGTGTGTGTGTGTGTGTGTGTGTGTGTGTGTGTGTGTGTGGTGTGTGTGTGTGTGTGTGTGTATAATCAGGTCCCCGGAGATTTGCAGTCTGGACTCAAAAGGCCGTTTCATTATCAGCATCATGTCTTCAAATGCAAACAAGAGGCGACACGTACAACGAATAACAAACAGTCGTTTCATGGCAAACAAACTATCTGCGTCATCTGCTGTATCTGTTTTATCCACCAACTTTTTCATGACAGAAACGTGTGACAGTTCATCTAAACTGACGTCTTTGTCACATACTGTCACTGTGAAGTTGCAAAATCCTACTATTAATGGTGTCCACACGTGTCAGCTGAATGTCTGGGTTTGCGATTAGGGTATATCATACTTAAAAGTAGGCGAGTTTAAAGGAACAGTTCAACATTTTGGGAATCACACTAATTCATTTTGTTGGAGATCAATGAAAAAAAAGGGTGGTAGTGGGGTGGAAGTGTGTAAATCTTGTGGTTTTATGTAGAGTTAGGTGCTGGGCTGGACATCACGAAGTCACTGGGAGTCTTAACACTATTTGTATTAAACAAGACTAGGTCAAAACCTATGGTCAAATCAGGTTTTATAACTGCGACGTCAATAGTTTTTTATCTTGTACTGTATGTACTCAAGAAGTTCTATGTGTGTCTTTATGGTTCAGTTCAATTTTTCATTCAAATTTTGCAGAAATTTGTGGAAAAGATCACTTGAATAAACAAATGCAACAACATAGTTATGTGTCTTTAAATACACACACACATATGCAGCCGTCCACACACCTGACTGTACACACAACTCCAGAGAAATGAATATTCGACTTTGCTTCTTCATGTGGATAATAAATCAGAAGACATATCTGCAACAGAATGTGTGAGTCGGTCTGTGCGTGTGCGTGTGTGTGTGTGTGACTGTAAATCTTCTCTTTTGTATCATGAAGGTCTTAAACTGTATTTGTCTGTCTATTGTGAAAACATGTAGCATGCACATGTAAGTATGAAATATGAAGTATGTTTATGATTAAAAAAAGGGAGGAACACTGTTTATATAAAATAAGCATCTGAGGATGGGAAGGAGAGAAAACGTGTGTGTGTGTGTGAGTGTGTGTGTGTGTGTGTGACGGATTGGGTACGTGAGAGGTCAGGTTTTTCCACACAATACGGTCTGGTATCATTATCTATTTCCTTCTTTCTTTCTGTGCCAACCATGCATACCCTTTCAATCAAGACGGAGGGAGGGAACGGAAACAGACAGCGCAAGATTGAAAGAGTAAAAGAGAAACTAAGAGATCCAGAGAGGCCAGTCCCTTTGGATAAGTGCATGAGTAAATGTCTCCTAATGTCAAGGTAACACAACGAGAAGAAACAACTGAAGATACAACAGAAGATCGGAGGGTAACGCACAAAGAAGAAGAACAGCGCGGGACTCCGCAGAAAATGCTGAATCTTGTGAATCCAAATGACTGAACGCTGTAAGAGTTCAGCAGGTTCTCCTGGATGAAAGCAGCCGCGATGGGAAGATAAAGATTGAGCTCAGCTATTAATAACATTTCTCCTTCTAGGAAAGGCCTGTTAGATCAGTTCATCAGAAATAAAACAAGAGAGATAAAGACAGAGAGAGAGAGCGTAAGACAGAGATGACAAGCTGAGATCGCAGACTGAGCACAGTCAGTCTCTTCTTCGCTTCAGTCTCAGTCACTCTCTCTCTCCCTCACGGACTCAGCTGTCATTGTTCTGATCACGTTTTTATTCTGATCAATATCTACTATTACATGGTGATGGTGTGCGTGCTACCTCTTCTGCCACATCTTAATTTTCAAACTCATATGATGCAAGAAGGAGGGCTGCATGAAAGCTCACACTGGTAGATAGAAGAGTGGGAAGAGAAGAGAGGGAGGGAGGAGAAAAAGGAAGGATGAGAGAGAAGGGACGGGAGAGAGGGAAGGAGTGAAAAGGAGGGATGAAGCCAGGACGACTCCTTGCCAACAGTCTATTAGTTAATCCTTGTGTTTATCCAGTCGAGTGCAGTATCTTACCTGATGATGGCAGCGATAAAACATACGGTTTTATTTCTAAGCAACTACTTGACCAAACAGAGCCGGGCCAAGGACACAGCACTGCACAGGCCAGTTTTTTCTTTGCACACTTCTCCATCAAAAGCAAAGTTGAAACTATCGTAATAGGCATTCTCGATTTCAACCTGGGAAAGTTCAGGGAGCTGGATCGGCTGAGGAAGCTTCAGAAAGGTGCATCTGTGCTAATGGGAACGCTTCAACCAAGGCTGACCTCGACCTGTTGATCTTAACGTGACGATATGCAAGTTTTTACCTTGAGACCAGTGAACTGCTTGAGTTCCTCTCAGTGAGTTCGTCAATTTAAGACTCACATATTCAGGTGTAGCTCTGCAAATATAAGAAACGTCAACAGGAAAATTACATTACATATCAACACTCGGAAAAAAGGACAGTAGCTTATCCTGATGCATCAAAATGTGAGTTTACATAGAAAACAATAGGAGCAGCTGTTTTGACAAACGTTGTATGTTGTGTCCTGACGTTTAGGCAATTACAGGTAAAAATATATATATATAAATACTATAAATAAAGATACTATGTATATTCAATATATGCCAATATATTGATTCTTGATTTCATAGATGTTGTTAGCATGAAACGCTGCGCAGCTAACACGCACGATGCAAAAATCTTTTTTATTACTATATAAAATCCACATTGTGGATGACCTGGGGGTGGTACAGGTTGGGGGAGGGGCTAAAGGAGTTTCATGGGTCACTGAAAGGATGGATGGGTGGATGGCTTTGAGAGGGAGGGAGGGGTGTGATACTGATGCTCTCGCTTGTTGTTTTCTGTATAGATTTTAATTTGGTTAAACCAAAATAGCAGCAGAATGAGAATGTATCACAAGGTGAAAAGCGTACTCAGCAGAGAGGGACTCAAACCCACAACATGAGGAGCTGAAGGCACATCTGAGTGTGACTGAGTATACCAGCTTCAGGAGAAGCAGCCGTCGGTTTTTTTTATCCCACATCTAGAAGCCATGTGAAGAGACACAGAGAGAGACAGATAGTAAAGTTTGGGAGAGGGGTACAGACAGAAAGAAAGAGCCGGACACCAGCCAACTTTCCATGATGTGGGACGCACCGAGGATGGGTGACGGAAAGCTTTTAGTTTGTGTGTGTGTGTGTGTGTGTATGTGTGTGTGTTTGTACTCGCTAACTAGACACAGACTGACATACTGTTGAAGAAAGCCAACAGCTAACAGGGTTCATAAAAACACCATCTTACAGGCACGCACACACACACACCCACACACCATACATCAGATTCCTATCAGCACCCATCTCAGCGCTAATACCACTCCAAGACTCCTGTTCAGAGTGCTGTGCAGCAGATGTCAGAGAGACAGACAGGATGAGTGAGAGAGATGGTGAATGATAGCTTGCAACAGACAGAACTGCATTTTAAATTGTTTATTTTTCATTGAACGGTTATTGTCGACGAAACCGAGCAAAAACCATCAGATTCAAGAATCGCAAAAGGCGACAGTCATTGTACTGCAAGGACAAGGAGGAGGCGGCTCGGCTTCTGTGTCTCTTTTTCCTTTAACTTCATATCAATCACTTTTTTATCATTTCATTTCTGAGAAATCAGAGCACACATAAACACAGTCTTATCCAAATCAAACCTCCGAGCCAAGGGAATTAGAAGCACAACTCTCCAGTCGCAGCACAATTAAAGACCTGAAGTTATCTGTTTTACAATAAACTCTGTGCTGGCTGTTTACAAAGAGCAGATACACTTTCCTCCTCCTCCTTCTTCTTGCTGTGGTCTAAACACTGACATTTTCCACTTAGCTAGCATTATTATGCACATTATGACAGAGGACTTTACACCTTTTGGGTCTTAGGAAATCCACTGGGCTTAGTGGGCAGACTTGATTAATGCCACTTAACTATGAGCTAGCAGCCTGTGCATGAAGGCTCATTTCTCAGACCTGGCTGGTACAAACCAAAGACAGCTCTGACTGAATGAATACAATGCCTGTTCAGCTCAACTGAGCTCAAGCCCAAAATATGGTTTGTCGTATTTTGGCACACTGGGGGATTTTGTGAAGCTAATTTGTACAGCATGTATACTCCATTTCTTTTTAAAGGAGCGAGTTTCACTGTAATTTGCATACCTGAAAATAAAAACTGTTTAATATTCAAATGCGGGTGCCCTCTGCTCAGCTCATATTGTGTGTAGCCTCTTCAGATCAGATCAGCAAATAAAATGTCTGTTTAGTTTAATTGAGTGCATGTTAGATTTTTGCCATTGAGCCTCATGAGTCAGTGCAAGCTGTGCAAGTGTAGGATATATATATATATATATATATATATATATATGTTGTTGGCGGGTTTTTTTAAGATCTTGAAGATTCGACATTTTAAAGATGTGTCACTTTTAGCGATATTTAATTGAATAAGACTGTGAATATGGAGTGAAATCCTTAATCAGTGGAGTATCCTTGTAACAGACGTGATTAGGGTAGAGAGGCGTTTTTATTGTGGTTACAGGGACAAGTCATGATATACAGCCAGAGTCTGTGTGGTTTTAAAGTAGTTTCTGGAGCACTCTATGCTTTTATTAGAGCGCTGATGGCAGGAAATGAGGGGAGTGAGATGGGACCCCCTGCAGCCAGATTCAAACAGGGGATGATGCTCGGCAGTTTAAACTCCTAGGTCTCCAGGGTACACCAAGGTTTAAATTTTAATTGGCTCATATATTAACCAAAAAAATGCAACTTCATTATGTACTCCCTTAATTTTGGTGCTAAATTGAGGCTCTTTTATCTTCTATTTTGTCTTCATTCACATTTCTAGACGTTGCGCCCCTTTCAATAATTTCAAAAGCAATCAGGTGGAGATGTGCGTAGTGTTCATCATACGACGAATACAGAAAGTCTCGCGCGGTAATTGGACAACTTGACATGAAAAACTTTCTCCACATAATGAGAAAACAAAACAAACATCAAACAATAAAACAAAAAAAAAAGGCACTGTGCAAAAGCAGTGAGTGCTGAACAGAGCAGGAGAAGATGAGAGGCTAAAACATACTGTGGAACTGTGGATGAGGGAGTTGGAGGGGTCAAGCTGTGCTGTTGAATTGCTTTGGTGGAGTAGAGTCAGCTCATTAGGCAAACAGATGGCTGACTGGTTCCCTTAGCACAGAGACAGGGCAACTTCACTGGAGAGAGGCTGACTCAGCGCAGCTTATGGCAGTGTAAGTGTGTGAGTCTTTACTATATATACGTGCTGCTTATTGCATTTTGAGTGTTGAGAGTGCGTGTATGCGTGTGTGTGCTTGTGTGCATAAATGAGCTCAGCCCAAGCAGCTATCAAGTGCGTCAACGCATGTATCGGCCCACACAGCTCCATCTGTGCCGCTGCCTCCTGCCCTCTGACTGTTTAAGCTGCAAATTTTGAAGCACAGGAGAAAAAGCAACAGTTTTTAAAGGGTTAAATCTTCTTTGATTTTGTCTCTTATTGCTGTTTGCTTTCCTCTGATGTCCAGGATGTGGATGTATGAAGGTCAGAGGGCAGTCGTCACGCACACAAATAAAACGCCTCTTTGGAGTTTGATAAGAGTCACATACCTGAATCAGAAGGCGGACGGGCGATGGATTATTCTCCATCTTCGGAGCTCACCTCTCATTACTGTGGTGTTTTTGCATCAGACTTCACTTGTTAGTCAATAAGCGTGAGATGTACAGTGACGTCTTTACCCTCTAATTTCCCACTAATGAAGTTTGAGAACAATTCATTCCCAATTTCCTGCTGCTGCTGCTGCTGATACAAAACACATCATGTGCTCCAAAACATTTTACCCAGTTAAAAGGCATCAATGGATTTTTCATTTCATTTGGTTTTAATTAGAAACTCTCGGGAGGATTAACCACTGAAACACTAGGTACATGATTTCTGTCTTGACTTTATCCTGTGTGTGCTGTTTTTGATTTTATGAAAAGGTGTTAGTGACAGTTTGTAGTAATAATCAAACAACCGTGAACGTTGACACAATAAATTACAATTTTTTGGTGCATATTTTTCATGCAAATGCAGAACGATAATCACAACATGTGACTTTGAGTGATGAGTTATTGTGGAGGCAAAGGTATGATGATTCAAAACACCGCGAAGAGAAGACAAGTATGGAAGGAGAGGATGAAAAAGGAAGAAGAGCTAAGAAAGGAATGAAAATCAGACCAAAAAAAAAAAAGAAAAAAAAGAGGAAGAGACAGAGAGGAAGAAAGAGATTTTCCCCATTTCCAGTCTGGTGGAAATGGGACACAGTCTGCCTGCAGGCAAAATAAGAAATCAGCTTTACCTCCTGTTATTGTTTCTCCTCTCTTTCTCTCTCTTTTTTTTCAAATCAGAAGCAAACACACCAAGAGAGCTGTGCGTGTTTGAGAGAGACACAGAAAACATACACACTTCGCAATTACCCTTTCCCCCTTTGGGAGGAAAGTGAACACACAGTTTGACGTCATGTGTGACACAATATCTCTCTGACCACTTTGGAAAATACTTCAAAATATTTTGTTTTATGCAGAGATTACGATGACAAAGTCTTTCTAATCTTCTAATCTTTCCACATTTGGGTTAAAGACATGCAAAATTAAATCTGACACTTTCCTATGGTGGAGGAAATCCAGCATCCTGCACTGAAGCCTGCGCCCTGGATTCATTCAAAGACATTATCTGATGCAATTCAGATGAAAAACAAGCAGCGGGCTGGTAAGCACAATTCAGTGCCTTATAGTTATATTTGGTACAATGCTTGAGGTGTAAATATACACTTTTTAATGTGCCAACCCCGCATGAAATGTGCATGCAATTTATGAAAACAGAGCCAAACTAATAGAGGAACTAATAGCTGTAGTACCTGAGAGGAAGAATTAATCCGGCCAGTCAATCTGAGTGAAAATGTATAAATCGAATATGAGAACAAATGCTCTGTATGATTGATTTCCTTCTTTACATTAACCAATAATATTATATCATCAAATTCAAAATGATTGTTTTTGTAAAAGGAAATTTTCTGTTTGGAAGAAAATACATTTTTTCCATCTCTTATTACAAAGACTCAAAAGCCAAAATGAAAACGGTGGAGGACCGTTTGACTGCAAATATGAGTTCTTCTCTCTTTGTAGCAGAAGCATCTAAACACTGTGTATGTTTTTCTAACTTATTATTATAATAAAACATTTGTTCCTGGGCCTAAACTGAAACTAACAATATGCTTTAGAAAACTAATCTCATACGTAAAGACCTCTTCGATATCGGCTCATAGAAAATAGAAGCCTAACCTGGAAGAATATTAAAAGACATTAATATTGCTTTGACTAAAATTTCACAATCTCTTGTGTCTTACTGGCAGAAATGAGTCGACACTGAACTCATGAGCAAACACTGCTTTACTGACCATTAGTGGCAGACAGATGAGGAATGATGTGTAACTGAATGAAAATATAGCGCCGCGCTTCCCGACTGTGCAACACTGGCTTCTCTTCGGACTCCATATATCTATGTTGTTATTGGCTGAGCAGTGAAATACAGGCTGGCAAGGTTGTGCTGACGACACGACTCTGCTCTGGACAGGATCGTTGCTGTTAGCAGTAAGAGGTCAAATACAGCCGTGTTTCACCACTTAGCTGGACACTCACTGTAACAACACAGGGAGTGTAGCTGCAGTCACACATGAAGTCGCATGAAAAGACTTTATTTCCTGTCGAATGTAACTCAGACTAATTAAAGCTTCAGGTGGGAAATAATTTCAGTCGTTAAGACATAAAAAGAAAAAGACAAATATCAAAATCCTACACATTCTTTATCTTTACAACATTTTCATGTTGATAATTTTAGTGAGTGTACAACCACTTTGTAACTGTGTGTAAGTGCTGAATACGTTACGTCAATGTGATTATAATTCCTGCAATAGGATAGAATAGAAAAGAAAAATTGGATTAAAATAGAAAACAAAAGAACCACTGGGAACATTGAGCAGATGGAGCCAACATCTTAACAAGCAGCAGAAATGCAGACATTCCAACAGCGAGGAAAAGATGGAATCCCGGGAATGTCCTAATCAGCCAAACTGATGGCCTCCAGATAAGACGGATAATCAGCGATAGGGACAAATGGCTGTTTGCTGATGGAGGGAGATGGGAGAAACGTGTGCCCCAATGACACCCATTTAACCAGATCAAAAGCTCTGGCTGGGAACCCTCAGACTGCCGTTTGATGTCTGATTGGCGGGGAAATTGTGGGCAATCTAATGTTTTCGTCTGTTTGCGTATAATGTGTGTAACATACTTGTTTATGATTGAGGGCGTGTATTAATGAGATTTGCACGTGTCTGGATTTTTTTTTTTTTCCT
Source organism: Seriola aureovittata (assembly GCF_021018895.1). NCBI lineage: Eukaryota > Metazoa > Chordata > Actinopteri > Carangiformes > Carangidae > Seriola > Seriola aureovittata. The sequence goes on from NC_079377.1 coordinate 20,751,188, forward strand.
TGTGCATATGTGAAACGCGTGCAACTGCATATCACTCTACATCTGTTTCTATCACATCTCCCCGTGCAGGAAGCCACACAGCCTCCTGCTTCATCCTCTTTTGGTATCGATCTGATATAATTACTTAATATGATTAATCTCTTTATCATTGCCATATTCCTGAGGATGTATGGCCAATCATACACAACTTACTGTCAAGCTGAAATATATCCCGCAGCTACAATGGGGTTTGACAGCAGAAAAGTTCCATTAAAAACATCAACGTTGCAGTAAATGTCAGGTTTTAGTGCCAAGCCCTTAAAATCAAAGAAGCGAGGGCTTTTTGACTGTTCAGGGCTGCCATTTGCACAAAAGTTTAAAAGTCATCCATCACAGATGAGATGGAGAGTACGATTTCAGCACCAACAGTGGCCTTGATGGACCAGAACGCAGTGTTTTCTGAGTAAACGTCCAGACTGTTTCTTTTTCTATACTGGAAAATGTCACTGTCACTCTCTCTCTTTTAAGCTTTGCACAAGTTCACACACAAACTTACTAAGAAGTGGGAGAGACAGAGAGAAAAATAATAGCCAAGGATTACCCAAGGATCGAAGGTGTGCCTAAACTCTGCAGCCTTTTTGAAGCAGGCTTAAAAGTCTATATTCTTTACTGTCATAAAGTTTATCACATATATTTTTCTATTTTTACCCTGGCCTCCCTAGATTTAAATAAATATATACATATGCTTTATTTTAAATTCCCTCTTGAAGTCAGTTGAATTATTTATTTTATGTGATGCACTTTGACATCGCCTCTCTTCGACATTGTCAATGTGAATCTGTCTGATTTGTTTGTCTTTAATTCCTTTGAAAGTGTATGGAAAGCATTTTGGGAACCGCCTCAGAGCATAAATCCTTTATATGCAGTTGTATGCAAAAGTTTGTTTCCCCCCAAAACGGAAAACAATTAAACAGTAATCGTGTTATGTGCAAACGTTTGTACGCCCCCTTCTACTTGTAAAACACTCTTCATTAACTCGTTAGGCCTTAACTGACTCATTATTCATGAGTCATTATTCATGACTCATCACTGTCAGCTGATGGCCCTTCAAGAGCTTGATAAATTATCTGACTCTTCAAACCTTATAGTAACTCAACAAACATGAGCTCCTCCAGGCGACTGATTGTGAATCTGAAAATTAAGATAACTGATGACTGTAAAGCAGCATGTGGACAGACGCTGAGCCACAATCACTAAAGGTATGTTTGGAGGGGAAAAAAAGGAGCAGCATTCAATGAAAAGACAGTCCTCACAATCCAAAATCTGTGGGTAGATCTTAAACATGCTGTGGCTGCAAGACGGCCTCAAAATACCCCAGAACATAAGTGATGCACAGGAGGAGCGTCAGTATAGCAGACAACAACATATGATGACTGCGTTAACTTTACTCAGTACCAGTAGCTTGTTGTGACCCAGTGTTAGTGTTATTTATATATATACATAAATAATTTAACCCATTATTGTGTCTGTGCTATGTTGACCCAACGCTGGGTCAGTTTCAACCCACTGACTCTTAGTGTGTAAGTACCGACTTTGTAAGGTGCCCACACTTCTGCACACGCAACAGTAACAGTTTATTCTTTCTCAGTGCAATAAGATTTGAAGAATCATTTTTAATGTACATTTGCTGCAGGGCTTGTATTTACTTCTTTTCTCTCCTCAAAAACCAACAAAATATGGAATTTGCCCAGAGGTGCTCAATAACTGCTGGGACGATGCGGATAAGGACAAAAAACTGTGTACTGTCTCAGGTATTTCCTGCCAGGAAGCCTGGGATTACTGTTTGGTGTTGAAATTGTTGGAAAACTGTGGGGAGCTACGGCAAGACAATATTTCTGACTGCTGTTAGTTTAATAAAATACCTTGCACCACCTTTTTTTCCAGGGGTGATGCCGGGATGCTGCGGCTCTGACCTTTGGTTCATCACTGGCTAAAGCTTGTTTGTTGAGTGTAAATGTACGGAGGCATAAGCGTAAGAGAAGCAGTACGGACTTGATGAAACCCTTTTTTGGGGGGTTGCTGAATGTGCTGTTTTGATTTTGCTTGTCTCTAGCCCCCAATCTCTTGCCACACACGTACACACACACACACACACACACACGCATGCATCTACCTCCCACCCTGTCCCACAGAGCTCTGTCGCAGCCCAAACATTATTCCAGCTGATTACACGCCAATTCCCATCAAGAGCAGCAGCCTGCGAGGCTCTTCCCCGCCCTGATTAACACTAACTGCCACGCACTGCAATGTCTTCAGTATGTGTCTTTTTCCATCAATTCCTTGCCTTGCTGCTTTTCTTTTGTCTGTGTTTCCCATCCATCTACCTTTCAGCTTCTATCTTGTATTGCTTTCTCTCCAGGCTTCTTATGTCTGTCTTTTCTTTCCATTCTTATTTTCCTTATTCCTTTCAGTTTTTTTTTTGTCATTCTTTTCATGTATTTGCAATGATCTCCATGCCAACATTTTCCTCTGTGTTGCAGCCACCAACATGCTAAAGAAAACAGACACAACCTTGTCCAGAAAAGGCTGACAGAATCACATAGTCCTTGGCAGGATTTCCTTGTACCATTTCATATCAATTACAAACAACAAGACCAGTGGGAAACAAGGAAGGGGCCTTTGATAGTTTGATGAATGGTGAATGCCATCAGTCTAATCACTTGAGCCACAAGAATTCAAGAAAGAAAAATGGGAATGTTTTTGTCTATAAATCAATCGGATACAGTAACAGTCAGGCGGACAAGACAGACCCCAGTCCTGCAGCTAATGTGATTTACCATGACTGCTTGTACTCAAAGTGTCGCACAGTGTCGTGAGTGCACAAAAAAAAAATCAGGTATAGCCTCAAGTTTCTTTGCTCACCTGTAGCTGCAACAAGCATGTGGCCTTGTTGAACAACCCGAACACACTGAGATAAACCAGGGAATGATCTATGACAGTACTTCTTGCCAGATCACCTTGAGATGACTGAACAGGGAACACATTTTCCTGAAGACTTCTTCTCAGGATCACCAAACAACAGGGTGTCATGTGGCCTCCACAGTTACTGGTAACCAGACACAAACATACCGTGAGTAAAAGTAAGCCATTTGAAGGTATTTCTGACCACAGGACGTGACGCACCAGATGGCTTGTTACATGGAACCATCTGGGAAGACTTCAACTGTTTGGAAAAGGGAGCTTTCAAAAATAATACTTGGCAGGTGATTGGATGAACCATCTGTCTATCATGTACTGGTGCCGTAGAGGAAACACAACACAACAACAAGCCGAAGTCTGAGGAGCTTTGAAAGCTAGTTAGCCAGTTGGTAGATGATTCTTGCCGTCTTTGTGAGGAAAATGTGCGCATTAAAGTCACTCTTACGAATATGGAAACCAATAATAATGAAAATGATTGTTAGTTTCACCTCTTATTCTGACTCAAAGCCACAACATTGCAGCCACATACGTCCTCACAGCTGCTGCTACACATTCACACACATCCAGCGCCTCGCTCAAGGACATACTTAAAGTGACATTTGAAGCTAATTCACTGCTCCTAACAGATATTCAACATTTAGTCAGTTGTTGTTGCTCTAAGCTCTATGCAACCACCGCCTCCACATTTTAAACTGGTTTCATAAATTGTTTGTTTTCAATAAACTGTTAGCTTCACCTCTAGTTCTGACTGAGTCACGACATCGGAGCCACATGGCTCCGTGGAACACATGTCAGACTTTTTGACAGTTATCCAAAGAACAAACCAACCGCGCACTGTACATGTGTGACATTAAAGCATCTGTGTGCTGCTGGGGGTCTGCACACAAAACATAAACACACATACACACAGAAGCACTGAAGAGCCTTGCGACCACATGCCTTTACACTTGCGTCTGTGACTTCAGCTGTGCCCAGCTGTTGCACATTGACAAGACTACAGCCAGCAGTGTGCGTTAGTGTGTGTGTGTGTGTGTTTGTGTTTGTGTGTGTGTGTGTGTCCAGGACTGCTTGCTATTTCCTGAACGTTCTGTTGTGATAGCAAGTGCAGCTGCTTTTCTCTGTGCTTCAATATAATAGAAAAGACTGACACAAACACTGACTCCTGTGTGGCAGAAATACTAATGCTTTTATTGTGCACATGAACATGTGCAGTTGTGGGATACTAAGGGATTATATGTTGCTCATATGTGCACTTGCGTGAGGTACAGTTACACTGGTCTGATACGATCACCAATGTGTGCAGTCATCACGTGAAGACTGAAGACTGGTTTGTTTCCATTCCCTCATTATCTAAATGGTATTATCTCACATGTGATACAGTATTGCGGTGGATGGTAAAATGGAGGGCAACACCACACAAATTCAATCTAACCACTGACCATTTACTTTTTACATTGACGCTGAAGTCTTAAGAGTTTTTCGATTGATTTTCCATTTTCTAGGCATCCGCTGGGTTCCATTAGAGTCAAAACTACTTGCATACAGCGTCTCTACAATATGACACAGTCTGTAAAGATTCTGGCAAAGTGTGAACTAAGTTTGTCAAGTAGCACGTTGTACTTCTCAGCACACTGGCATAAAAGAAACATAGATGTAGTGAATTGTGGTAAATTATCTGGGGATTTCACCAGGGGTCACTTTGGGGTAAATACAGATACTTGCGTTTTGGCAGTAATGCAGATTTACCATTTTCTTGAACAGTCACAAAAGCTGAAAGAGCTCTGAATATCAGACCTTAACTCTGCATGACCAGGCTTCTTATAGGTATTACATTAACTACTCTTTACTGTCTTTGCACTTTCTTTATTGAACAGCAATTTCAAAGCTAATCTTCCACGACACCAGCTCCGTGCCAGAGTCTCTGACTGAGAGAAAAACAAAACCATCACTGAATTTTTAATATGCGGCACTTTTGGCTGAAATAACTTTATTAATAGCAGGACTTGGACCATGACAGGGTTGTGTGAGATTGCCAAAAGAAGCAAGAGACGGAGAGGAGAAAGGAGATTGCATTTGTGTGTGTGTGTGTGTGTGTGTGTGTGTGTGTAGAGAGAGAAAAAAAGCTCGGGCAGTACACTTCCATGCAGCATGTGCACGGGTGCAGATTTACTTTTTTTGTGTGTGTGTGTTTGTGTATGCAAGTGTGAGTAAGGGATGGTTTGATCTCGTGTTGGAGTGTGTAAAGAGATTTTCCATCCATTAGGATGGCCGCACTCCCAGACACACACACAAACACACACACACACACACACACACACACACACACACACACACACACTTGAAGGCGTAAGGAAAGTCACTCTCAGATCCAACAACATATAACTCAACTTAGTAAATACACTAATTATATAATCTTTCACATGATGCATCACATTTTCGATGGATGTTTTCGTTTTGTGTGCACGCGCATGCATGTGTGTGAAATGACCAAGGTACTCACCTACTCGTTGCGCAGCAGGGAACACATACGGAGAACCAACAGCAACAGAGAGAAAGAAAAACAAAAGAGAAGAAGGAATTAGACAAAACAACAACAGCAGTCAAACTTCTGTCTCCAGTGTTTTCCTTAAAGTGACTTTGAAGCAAATTCACTTTTCCTAACAGATATACTACAGTGAGTCAGTTGTTTCAGTTACTGGTCGTTGTTCTAACCTCTATACAACCATCACCTCCACATTTTAAATCGGTTTAATAAGTTTCCATGAAGATTATTAAAAAGAAGACCAACCGCCTCTGGATTTGGTCTTCAGCACTTTTCAAACTGCCTGACTCAACCAATTATAACACTCATAAGCAAACCATTCACAGACTCAAAATATGTAACACCATTTCTTAACTGTCACACACCTCATGACTTTGGTTAATGAATTTCAGAGGATTTTTTTTTTTTTTATCCCGTGACCCCTAAAATGTAGGTTAGGATCCATTAACCGCAGCTCTTCGTAATTTCATTCTTTTTTTTCCTTTCATACAGATCTAAAACAAAAAATAGATAAATAAAAACCAAAATTGTAAAAAAAAAAAAAAAAAAAAAATTGTAGCTAGACAGTTAAGAAAACAAAGTTTACCAAGATAAACCTTATCAAGCACAATAGAGCCTTTTTATTTGCAGTTAGTTACATTATTCTCTAGTTGCCTGCTGTTAGTTTTGCCAGCAGCCACAGTTGTAATGATCTGTATTCCTTAAAAGGGTTTGCTCATCACAGGAGCAAAAATATCTCTTGATACTCGTGTAAATATCAGTTTATATGACGTTTACTTCTGCATCTTATCAGATACATTGTTCTCTTTTTATTGATACGGCCTGTGATTTAAAAGTAGTTTCTAGCGCCACTTGTTTGATGTGAATGTGTTCACAGCTGGATTAGAAAACCTAGGAATAACAGAGCTAGTTAATAACCAGCTTTGTGAAAGGAGCCGATGTCAGGCTTGCTGAAGCCAGATAAGTCAAAGACAGCCAGACTTAGCTGATCTTGTTTTATGACACAGACCTAAAATTGAACTAAGTCTTGTAAACAAAACTCACATGCCTCTTACATGTATCCTGTTTGCTGGACAGAGCGTTGGTAACTGTTGCTGAACCTTGGTTTTCAAGCATGAGGAACCGCTGGCGATCAGACAGCATCGTCGGCCTCACTCTTACCCATAAACCCTTGCATTTTAAGATTAATGAATATAACTGACACTGACTTCTTTTTTTTTTTTTTAAGGTGTCTCTGTGATTATCTGAGTTCAGATGTTGTTGTGTTAAACGACTTCACACACTCTACATTCTGAGTAGCCGACTCTGCTTTGAGCCGCCTCCTGTTCCGAATCAGGACTTCAAGCTCCACGTCTGTGTAAATGTATAAATTAGAGCTTATTTTATTGTTAGAGTCATTATAAGTGTCTCTGGAAAAGAATGTCAGCAAAATTCCTAAAAAGTAAAGTAAATGTAATCACCGTCTCCCTGGAGGCGACTAATCTACAGAGTAAATGTTTAATCATGGCTGTATGATGTTACTGTGAGCAGCCTGCAGCCTTGTTGCGGAAAAGAGCACTACGTAATGGAATATTAGTGGGTCTCGTGTCTGGCTTACTACTGTAGCTGTGTTTCATCTCTTGTTGGAACACACACACACACACACACACACACACACACACACACACACACACACACACACACACACACACACACACACACACACACACACACACACAGTAGTGGTGTCTGCGAGCTGCCTGTGGTCTGGACAGCATCACAGGCTGTGGTCAACACTGCGGTGTCTGGGTTATACACAATTTACACTTGTCTTCAAAGACACACAAACACACACACACGCACAGATACCAAGTGGAGCCTGCGGCCGTGTAACAGTGTACAAGTGTGTTTTACAGTCTTGCAGTGGCAAGTAAAGAGTCATATACAACCCAAAATCACAAATCACAAATTAGCTTCAGAGTGCTTTTAAATTTGTCACCCTTGATTTAGATGAGGGAAAAATTCTGTAAAAAACAAGAATTGGGGGATGAAAAGAAGAAATCCCAGAAAGAGAAGCAGTAAACAGGGATGACAATTAACAACACATAACAACACATCCCAAGACCTCCTGCATTAACTGCACAGTTAAACCTTTAAATCCTACAGTTACCAAAAATACCAAAAACGTATCATTGGAAAGGTAATTATTCAGAGAAATGTGTATAAAAAGATGCACAAGACACAATGCCACAGTGAAGCAGTTATTAAAATAGGACGGTGTTTTATAACGTAAATAGTGTTGGAACAGATATATTCATAATGTTTTAAGAGCTGATGCGCCTTTACTCTCTTTGCACACTGCTGAAAAATCCCTTAAATTTACCTCTTAACTTTGCTTTATAACAACACTCAACACAAACACACATGAGCAAGATGATGTACACAACAACATTTTAGGATATCCATGACCCTAAAATGGGATGAAGCTAAGGTAATTGTGATGTGGAGTCTGCAGGCTGATTATGCTGCAAAATCTGGGTCATTTATTAATATAAGGTCAGGAGACTGTGCAATTTGTCATGAAATTAGGGTTATTAAGGGTTATGTGTTTTATTTTTGACACTGCAGTAAGTGTCTTTGTACATTGTCGATGCTGCAGACTGTTGTGACTTTTTCTTTCAGTTTTCTTGAAAATGAGTCACCATAATGCCATTGTACTGTGTGCATGCATGTATGTGAGAGGTACGATGGCAACTGAGATAAAAAAAATAACCTATCAAAGCCTTTGGGCTTCAGTCTACACATTAATCACGTTTCTAAGCACCTGTACTGTAACATATCAGGCTCACCAGACAAATGTGTCTAGTTAAATTCATCAGAAATGTTGGGAGAATATTACCGTCTACAGGAACCCTATTACTTTCTCTGCTTTGGTTTTCTGTCACAGGAGGAACTGAAATACATATTTTTAGTTTCTCATTTCTGAGCAAAAGCATCTTCCTTCTTTATGTCACTGTTTTTAGCATCTGCAGTAGCTACATAAAGTAGATGTTGTTAACGTTTCAGTGACAATTACCTCTGTTTGTGCCAGTTTAAGGTGTTTTTCCATGAGGCAATAAAAGAAGCAACTGATGGTCACATGTATGAATAAAAAAAAAACAGACAGACAGACAGACAGATGGTGGTAGTAAGGTCTATAGATAGTGGTGGTTAGTAACCACAGGATGACAAACAGCAGAGTAAGAAGATGGTGAGGGAGAGAGAGATAGACTATAAAATGGATGAGTGGGCTTGTTTATCCGTCTGTCCATCAATAGAAGAAAACAGTAAAGACTCGAGGTTTGAAGATCACAGAAGGGTCTTTTTATCAGTGCTCACAAATATCAAGTTATATCAAAAACACTGCTGGCGGGCTCGTGTACAGCTCTTTGTGCTCATGTGAGTTTCCTGTTATGAAAATGTCATAATCACCTGCTTGTATAACTGTCTCCGCACTCTCTTGCCTCTGAAGCAGCATCTCAACAGCTGCTTTGGAGGCTGAGTATCAGTCTCTTCCCACTACAGTGTATGTAACAGGCAGGGTGTGGTGGTGTAAAGGATACACCTTCCCTTTTTAACTGCCCTACATTCCCTGTGTCTATACACACACACACATACACACACACACACACACAATGCTGTCTGTATATGAGTAATGACCGGACGATCTCATGTGGTCTTTGACCCTTGAACTTTCGTCTCCATGCAGGCTCACTGCTCATCTCCCCGGGGCCCACACTGGTACAGACTTCAGCATGTGTTAGTGTGTGTGTGTAAGGCTTCTTTCCTCTGTATGGTTGAATGTATGTGTGCACCCGTGCGCATTTTGTGTGTGTGTGTGTGTGTGTGTGTGTGTGTGTGTGTGTGTGTGTGTGTGTGTGTGTGTGTGTGTGTGTGTGCGCTTGTTTCCCCTACAGCATCTGGAACGTATTCCCACTTCACCACCGTTTATGGTAGAGCCATCACCGGCAGGATGCATGGACATCTATGGAGCTCGCAGGCCCCCAGCCCTCTGCGTTTAAGAGCCCCTGGAAGAGAGGCCCAGCTCAGGGGAGCAGCCGGCCAAGCTGCGCCCCCACAGACGCCCCCATTAACGGGCTCGCTAGCTGGGGTCATGGCCCTATTTACCAGCCTTAATGGCTAGAAAGGGTGAAAGGGGGGCACTACGTCTGCGAGAAATACGACACGAAGGAGCTTAGAGGTTGCCAGGTTAGAATTCGGTCACTGTGCTGCCTGTTCTTCAATGCAGGTGTTCAGAGTCTGAAGTGGACGCTCGTGCCAACAATTATTTATCTTTTTTTTTTTTTGTCACTTTTGGATTACAGACCATAATACCACCAAGGATTAAACGATAGAAGAAGAGATGAGGGCTCATGGTGCTGCAGAAAATATTCAAGTAAATGGATATAAAGTGGAACCACACGCCCCCAGAAAAGCCGCACAGTTCGTTTGCAGTCATGTCACAATACTTGTTAGCACACAATTAAGCACTTTTAAGGCACTTGTAATGTGTAATAAACATCATAAATCTTTGCTAATTGTTACCATGGCAGAATTAAAAAGAGAGGGGGGGGGTGCATTACATAATGGAGCAACCTTGAGAGTAGATGCATAGGCTCTAAATCAGTGTCAGTGTTAGTCAAACAGCAAGCATCAGGGGATTATTGCATATATTTACCTCTAGTGCTGCGTAACTTATGTTGCAGCATGCTGCTGATTCATTGTGTTCAGTGTGTCTGTGTGTCCTGTCTCAGTTTTGCAGCGTGTGTTTTAAGGGGATTTCAGAGAGACAGGAGTTTTCCAATGCAGGATCAGTGAAGTGCAGCCACTATTTTACATCCAGTGCTGGTACTGTACTGCACTGTTTACTGATCTGTCACTACAACTGTCGATCATACTGCTTTCAATATCACTGCTGCTTTTACTCTTACAGCTGCTACATGTATCACATTACTGAAGTTCATTCTTCCTTTCAGCTCACAATTTAGAGTCGTGAAGAGAAAGAGTTAATGAGATTTTACACCATAACATAACATTATATTATATTACATCCATCTAACAAATGTCTTTATGGGCAGATCCAACCAACATACCCCACCTCCCCCACTTTTCTGGTGGGGTATCAGGGGCACCAAGCATGAAAACAACCTGTTGAGGGTGTGCCCTGCCTCCTGCCCACCGACGCTCCATCTATCCACAGCTCGACAAGTGGTTTAGAGGGAACAAATGGATGGATGGACATGTTAAATGATGACCTGCAGTGAATTATTAATATCAACATAGATTTTGAAAACAACTCAAGTTAAAAATACATGCTGTACAGTTTGTTTGTCTCAAAACCCTAAAAACAGCAGCCACCCAGAGCTATCAGGGCATGACTGTGGCTTTCTCTAAAAGACAGCCAACTAGACCACTGTGAGGTAACTCTACTGCAGTTAAACTGCTGTGGATCTGTTTCCAAACAACCTGTATCCGGGGCACAGCGCCGAGGTTTCAGGTCGGTCGTGGGTTCTTTTTTCAGTCTTTTACTGACTCCATTTCTAGCCGTGGTCTCCACTGAACTGGAGATAACCCCTCTGGCAAGTGGAGCGCTAAATGCAAAGCTTTGTCTTGTCAACAAGTCTGTTTGTTTGAACACTTTCTGCAGATTGGGCTCATTAAACTTTAACGCCAACAGTGAGGGGAATGAGGGAGTCTGCCAGGGAAGCGCAGAGGGAGGAAGCCGGAGTCTTGTCTGCGAACTGCAGTCAATTATTTACGTGCAACTGAACTGACAAAAGTGCCTTCCTCACACTCTGTTACTCACTGCTCTGACCTTTGTGTCTGTACTGCTAGAGAAAGTTTTTGATAATTGATTTTGGAGTACAGTTTTCCTTTACAGGAATAACAAGGGGTGACATAAAGTGACGCAATGCCATTTTACACTTTGCAGAAGAAATGATGAAGTGGCTATTTATCTTCATAAGTCAATTACACAACATATGTAATAAACATGCTCCATGTGAATGATGGTCTTGTTTTGCAAGTCAGTAGCACGATGTCTCATCCTGTTAGACTTCCTCTAAACCAGGCCACTGTGGCAGGATTTATGGTTTTTGCACCCACATGAAGTTTGGATTTTACATTGACATGAAAAGAAAAAAGAAAATTAAGAGTCTATTGTGTCAATTGTGCTTAAACACAGTGGTGCTTTGAGGTAAATACAACAGCATGTCAACATGATGATGTTTAGCAAGCATAATGTTTATTACATTCTCTGTCTTTTTGCTAATTAGCACTAAACACAAAGTACAGCTGTGGCTGATGGGAATGTGATTAGTATTTGCTCATAAACCAAAGGATTAGACAAACTGAACAGGAGGATCACCAGAGTTATTACAACTGAGAGCGGCATAATTGTCTGTAGGAAATTTTAGAGCAATTCTTTCAATGGTTATTGGTACATTTCACTCAAAACCGAAAACACAAGCCTCATGGCTCCATAGTTGGTAGGATACATCGCCTGGGACCATGAACGTCTGTGAAACATCTTGAGCCAATCCATCCGGTAAACGTTGAGATATTTCACTGAGTAAATGACATCTCTGACCTGCTGGTGGCTCTGGATGAAAATTTGGGGGAAGCAGCAGGGTCATTAGGGTTTAATCCTCTGGGGACCTTGAATATCTGTGTAGAATTTCAAAGTAATCCATCCAGTAGTGGTTTAGATATTTCAGTCCCTAGAGCTACACGACCTGTATGGCTAAAAAGTGGGTTGAGAGTTGGATGACATCTAAGCATTAAGCATTATGTGCAACAGAACACTGTGTCAACATACCACCAGTATTTTCTGGTGGTATGACGTGTGTGCCATAACCACTGCGGCATTCATACATCCAAGCTCAGTCAGTGAGATGCATTGTAGTCGCTGTATGAGTTCATTCTCTGCACATTCTCTCACGATGGAGACAGGATATTAGATAAAGACTAAATTACTATTAAGGCTTGATAGGCTACTTCAATTCAACACAGCGGTATGAGTCACAGACCGAAATGAAAGTGTGACTCATTTTATGAGGCTGCAAATATCATGTGTTTCTCCCTGACAGATGCTGGCACAGGTATTCCAACACAGAAGGAAGCGTCTGTTCTTTCTGCTCTGCAGTGCCGCAGCTTGTCACGATGGTGCCAGTTAAAGAAATCCCTGGATAGAGCATAATGATAAAGACCACACACAAATAGTTTCCTGTTAATCCAAAAATATGACAGTGCTGTTTTTGTCATGGAGGAGTACCCAGACAGGGTGCTCCTAGAAAAGAAGCACTTTTGCTTTAAGGACTATGTTGTTTGTTATCAGTCAAGAGTGTGTTACCAGAAAAACACACTATTCTCCTGGAGTAGTTGTTTTTTTTATATTTCTGGAAAGTCATAGATGTTTTCTCCGTGTTTAAGCTGCTTGTGAGCTGTAATCTACTTGGACACACAGTGTGTGTATATATCTGGGGGGTGTAATTTGTTAAAGGATTGGAAAACAATGGCTTCTCCATAGGAAAATAATGGCTCCAGCTGCTGCGAGCGAGCCCGCAGGTGATGGTGTGTACAAGGCTTAAGGCTGCCCAGAAGAAAACAAATACCAGTCTTTAAACTATTTCTTAGGCAGAAAGGGAAACTCAACAACAATTTTATGTATCAGTCTGTTTACAGGTGATTTACAGCACAACTGCACATAAATTGTGGCTGAAGACTACGAGTTTAAAAATGAAAAACGGTGCGGAGACAAGTTCCTCATCTCTGCTTGAGGCTACATTAGCAGCTACTAGCATTAACACACCTGACTCTCCAACTAAACTTTTGGTGGTTGAGTTGCATTGTGGGTAATGTAGGCACAAGTTTCTTGACGTACAAGGACGAATGCAAGGAATGAAAAAAGACAGTATCTCTGGTTCTCCTGCGCCGATTGAAATACTGTCCACCGTGAGTCCGACGTTACAGGTCTACAGTGCTATACTCAGGAGTCTGACAGGAATCCTGAACGGGAGAAGCCGACTGCAATGATTGCATTGGTGGTGAGGACGACAATTCCCATGATGCCACGCTACTTCACGATGTCACCAAACACAATACTTTAGTTATTGTTTTATTTGCGAGACCCCTAGTGGTAGAAATGACATACTGTGCGTTTACTGTGAGTCCAGCTTGTTCTGTGTTGAACACAATCACATCACTGGCATTGTGAGGACATTTCCCTCCACTGAAAACTAAACACACACAAAGTGTCGTTAATATTACGTAGATGGAAACAAACTAATATAATTAGCTCTTGCTAACACAGATGATGGGTAATAATTTGTAGGATGCTATTTCCTCTCTGTGAGCTGGGAGCTGTCTTCTATGAACAACTCTGGCTGACTCATGGTGAAGGATTCATGGCAGCAGCTGCTCTGAGGCTTCAGTCGTCACAACGCTCACACACACACACACACACACACACACACACACACACACACACACACACACACACACACACACACACGCTTGTTTATCATATTTTGTGGGGGGACGTCACTGACAAAATGCATTCCCCAGCTCCTTAACCTGAATGCCTAACCCTAAACCGTAACCCTGACCTGAACCTAATTCTAACCCTAATCAAGTCTCAACTCTCAAACAGCCATTTAAACTTGTGGCGTCCAGACTTTTGGTCCCACATTGCAGTTGAACCCCATAGGTTTAGTGTGCTCCTGGTTTTTGGACCCCATGAATATATTAAAACAAGCCAACACACACGCCAGTCCTCACATACACACACTGAGACACACAAACACACAAGACAAACTCAACACACATGCATGAATAAATAATACAGGCACACATCACATGTGAGCAGAGACCTTGAATTTACAGGCTTGAAAGGTTGCATTTATACACACACACACACACACACACACACACACACACACACACACACACACACACATAATGTAAAGGATGATCCCCCAGTAGATCAATTTGTATAATAACATATAATGTAATTGTCTGACAGCTGCTTCATGAATTGAAAGAGCTCGCTGAAATCCCATTCAATATTTCAACAGCTATTAAATTAGAAAACACACACACACACACACACACACACAAACACACACACACAACTTGTACTTCTGTATTTGAGAGCACCCTCCATTCACATATATATTTGTGAATATATATTTACATTCATGGAGACATTTACAGTCATGGATACAGACAACTACCAGATTCCTACATAGAAACACACACACACACACACACACACACACACACACATATATACACACACTTAGATATGAAATATCTCCATGCTTTGTCACATACACACACACACACACGTGTATTAAATCACTGAGCCCTGGACAGTTAATATCCATCTGAGTCGACACTTTTTCTTGATGTACTGAGCAAAAACCGACGTCAGATTGGGAGAGAAATTCAATAAGGAGCTCGTCCCTCCTGCTGCCAGCTGGCCTCCCTCCGTTTCATCAGCTCCCAGTCATTCATCAACATGTTAATTAGATGGTTCATCAACACGAACAATCAAAATGAGAGGAAACCCTGGTGTCCTGTCAGCCAAAAATTTGCACCATCCTTTGTATCAGTGTACTCCTCCTCGTTTCCACCGTACAATGTCTGTTGAACAACTACATGTCACTGGGCAGGTTTGGTGGAAATAATGCATCTCACCACTATGTTCCTCGAGATGTTTTCAAAAACAGCAGGTCAATAACACATTGATCCTAGGAGGGAATAATAAAGAATTATATGTTTAACACTTGTAACCAGATGTTGGTGATATTATTTGTCCAGGAGAAGGAATCTGTTTGTTCAATCAACATTTCATTTTTTTTCAATTGATAATAAAACCAGATTATTTTGTTTTAAAACGGATTTTTCACCTGTAATGTACTTTTTCATGCACATTCTCACTTGTC
Source organism: Seriola aureovittata (assembly GCF_021018895.1). NCBI lineage: Eukaryota > Metazoa > Chordata > Actinopteri > Carangiformes > Carangidae > Seriola > Seriola aureovittata. The sequence goes on from NC_079377.1 coordinate 20,766,653, forward strand.
ATGTGGGCTGCTCAGAAAATGTTTCCAGTAATAGAAAGTCAAAATAAATGGAAAAATGAGAAAATGCAAATGAGCTGCTGTGCCAACTTTCCTAAATTTCACAAGAGCGCAGCGATATTTCTTTCAATACTGTCATGCGTTTATACACAAAGACGTTACCACTAATACAATATCAATGAAACCCGCAGTAAGATGCACTGGATCAACATGTACTCAAGTAAAATGTTCCTCTCCCCTGTTTTCTGTCTTTTGCAGTGGCTCCTTTGTTCTCGCTCCTCTCTCCTCTCCACGCCATCCTGCTGAGGATTTTCCCTCCTGGATGTATTAATAGACTGAGTGGGTCTCCTGTCACAGTCAAGCTCTGGATGTGACAGTCATAGTGGATCTGATCGAGTTACACATTCATGCATGTGGAGTGACATGTTTTTGAAATTTGAGCTGAAAGTTCCCGAGCTCACGTCTACAACCTCCAGGTTTCTGGTAGTTGTTAACTTACATTTTATCTTAATGGAAGCCTTTCAAAAACCTCAAGACTGAATTAAATTATCATTTATTGGAAATATATGGACAAGGTCATAAGTATCTAGACATTATCATTTTGTAGTAAACAAGTCGATCAAATCCAGCTCTTTACAGAGGGTACGGTGAAAAGATTTGAATGACACAACATCCAGACTCGAGCAGTCTATATGTGTTAGCTGACACATCTCTGCTCACATCCTTTGCTCCCTTTGATGTCAGTTGGATCCAGATCATGATTACTCAGAGAGTGATGGTTAAAGAGTGGACATCCCCTTTAGCTCCATCTCTCCGTGTGTGTTTGGTACAAGCGTATAACAAGAGGTGTTCCCCACGAGAGGCTGATTAATAAACATTTATCCGGTTATGTGAAGAAATGGAAAAAGTTTCTTGATCATATCAGTGATAAGCCCATTTTCTGTGATAAATATTTTGTGTTTCTTTTGTATAATGTCCTATGTCACTTAGTAGCACTGTGCCTTTTACCGTTTACTGTTTAATGTAATGTTTGCATTATAGGTGGAGGTTGTTGATGTTGTTCATTTTCTTTCTTCCTCTTTATTCACTTTCCTTAATTTTACTATACACTCACATTTTCAGAGTCTTCTTTGGGTTTGTATTTGTTTGTTTTTTGGCTGCTGCTGTGCCATTGCAAAACTATTCCTAGTAGACGTTTACAGGAAGTGTAAAATACTAGGTGACTATGTTTACTGATATATGCATTGCTGGTAATGCTTAATAATATATTAATTAATTAATTAATTAAATTAATTGCACATCATAAAAAAAGTTTTTTTCTCCCTGATTGACAATTGTTAAAATATGTATTGACTCACAACTAATCATATAAGCTAATGGTAATAATCAAGTTTTTTAATATTTATGTACATAAATATATATGTGTGTGTGTGTGCGTGTGTGTGTGTGTGTGTGTGTGTGTGTGTGTGCTTGTGTGTGTTTTCAGACGTGTTGTGACAGATTCTCTTGCTATGTGTCCATTCAGCAGGGGGTCTAATGGTGAGGCTGCAGTTACACAACCACATGCCATTTAGGTCACACTACACCTACACACACACACACACACACACACACACACACACACACACACACACACACACACACAGACACACAGGAGCAAGTTAAATAAGACACACAGTATGACAGAAGTACAAACACACATACAAACAGACTTACACAGATACTGCAATAACACTCCTGGGTCAGATATGATGAAGCTCCTGCTCTCAGTTCTGGCCCAAACACAACTGAACAACATCGGTCAAAGGTTGCGGCTTAACTCTGACATCGTTTGTTCACGTCTGAAACATCTACAAACATCTATAATCCTGCTGGGATTAGGAGAAGCTTAGTGAGGCAGGACAGAGACATCAGCCTCCACTCTGTGAGACTGTATCCCTCACTTCTCTCCTCTCATCTCCCTCCATCCATCTCCACTTCCCTCCGCCACGCTCTTCACCCTTCAGTGCAGAAACTCAGGGCCAAAGATGGAAACACAAAATGTCTGAAAAACACTTCTACATATTTTATATAAACTACATGTTTGCTTTTGTTTGACACATCATTTGCTGTGCAAAAACATTTCCATCCTCTGGAAACATTCACAGATTCCCTGAGCAAAACACTGAAACCTCAAGTACTGTTGATGTCGAGGAGATGGAAAAAAAAGCAATATTCTTCCTCTGCCAAATAGTCAAAGGTGCGAAAATATGTTAAGATATGGCAGTAAAAAGAGAGTTAAAAAAAAACACAGAATGATTTAATTCTAATATTTAATCTGGTTTGGAGTCATTAAATGCTGCAATGCTTTAGCTGCGGGTTCAATAAGAATCATTCATTTCAAGAGGCGTCAGATTTAATTGAGGAAATGTCCCAAATGCGCTACATCATATTATTTCCCAATAAAACAGGCTGTGATTATAATCCTTTTTTTCCTCAAATCTTAATTTGCATAATTGAAATCAACCAATTATTATCTCAGTGAAACCATCTGCAGAGCCTAAAACTACACTGCTTCAGTCTGGGCACCAGTGACCTGCTGTCTGCTTCTTTTGAGATATGAACCACCTCACACTTTCATCTCCACCCTTCACTAAATCAGGTTTGTCTCTTATAAACATGCGTGTGTGATGCCATGTGACAGGTAATGTCCTGGGGCCACTGAAGGATTAGCTCTCCTCAGCCCTTTGCTATCACAAGCCTGCATTCACAACACTCAGACCACTAAACCCAGCCCATTCACTCACATTAATCCCTTCTGCGAGACTTGGTCCGAGTATGTACGAGTCTCTCTAAGTCACGCGTGCATACATGTGTAGAAAAATGAGAGAAAGTGGACAACAGTGATGTATTTCTTAGGGGAAATACAAGTTTAAGGCTACAACTTAAAGGCCTCAGGTTTGCATAAACCATTCGACCACATTTTCAGCATCATATGGGACAATTTTTAGCTTACTTTGAAATTTTGCAACACCAGAAAACTATGACGACACTATTTTCTAAACTGCCAACAGAAAATCATAGAAAAATGTCCAAATCTAGCCACGCTAGCTGCGTAGCACTCCATCACCCACTGTGCTACAGACTGAAATATCTCCACAACCATTGGATGGATTGGTACAAAACTTGGTCCAGACGATCATGCTTTCCAGAAGATGTATCCTACTGACTTTGGTGAGCCTCTGACTTTTCCTCTAGCGCCACTATAAGGTTGACATTTGTGTTTTTTAGTGAAATTTCTAAACAACTCGGTTTGCCATGAAGTTTGGTACTTATATTCATGTTCCTGATGAATTCCCATAATAAATTGTATTATGTAACTGTGACAAAATATCCTCACCCTTACTTTGTGCTTAGTGCTAATTAGTAAATGTTAACATGCTGACAAGCTGAACTGGAAGACGGTGACTGCGGTTTTAAACTCCACTAAGTTCGTCTGAGTCTGTTTGTGTTTAGTTTGAGGAGTCGGAAAAAAAGCCACCCACACACCCGCCCACCTTGTATAATCTCAGCTACTCCCATTATACCGCTAATCAACACTACATTACCCACAATTCCAAGCTACTGTAAAACTCGGCAAAATTCAGACAGACAGTTTGGCAGTTAGTTTGAAGAGCTGTAAAACTCTAGTAAAAGAAATTTACAAGCCTCTGAGAATTTTTACAAACTTCAGACCAGATTTTGTTTCCACTGTTAAAAAGAGAAGAGACAAAACGAGAAGAAATGAAGGGAGACGAGAACTGAAAAATGAAAAAAGGAAGAGGAACTGCAAAACAAAACAAAAGATATAAATAAATAAAATGGAAAAGAAAGAAGAAATGTAACATTTGATGAGGCATGAGCAGAAGATGAGAAATAGTGTATAATATAAGATGGCGCATAGGCTCAAACACAGAGGAATGACGCAATGGCATACGTATATAAACACACTGTTGGTGTATGAACACACACACACTTCCACAGAGAATGCGTCAGCCTCATACAGGTGAGAAGGAGAGAAAGGAAAGGACATGTGAGCACAAAGAAAGAAAGAAGGAAAGAAAGAAAGAAAGACGTAAGAAAATGAGCGTATGAGTGGCGTCAGAGCAGATGAAAGCAGCGGCACGTAAATGAGAGCTCATGGGCTGTTGCCTGGAGCATCCGCTGTCTGCTGAGGAAACGCAACAGAGAAGCCAAATGACACTGTCTTGTCATTGCCGCCACATGGGATATAATGATATTTACAGGTATAGGCTGCTGCACGTGAATGATTTCTGCTGCTTTAAAACACACACACATTCAGTCAAAAGTGTATCAATCAATAGCCAGCAGCTTCATATAGTGCAGATGAAAAGGGCTCGTGAAGAGAAACCCATGGAGACAGGAGGACTATTTCTGGACTCCATATCAGTCAGCTCTCTCTCTCCCTGGTGACTGCAATATTAAAGGGAGGAAGGCAACTGGTGGCATGAAATATGTACAGCATCATTAGGAGTAACCAACGGGTCTACAGAGAGAGGAGAGAGGGGAAGGGGGGCTAAAAAAAAGGATCTTTACACACTATATCATCCTGCTGCTCTCCCCAGGTACCATTGCTATATAATTTTGTCTTTTCTTCATTTTGCAATAGAGTAAAAACAAAACAACCTTCTGTGACTGGAGTGAAGAGGCGCAACATGTTAGAAAGTATTAATGTGTGTCCGTGAGACTTTTACTTCTTGGACCATTCCGCCCCTTAGCAAGATTTTAAAAGTGAAAGTGTCACAGCTTCTTCATGTGAAGCAGCAGCAGGAAATCCTCAGTCTGCTTTAGCAGTAACTCATCACAGCAAAAACTGCTCCAACATCACGAAACAGGGAGGCTGATGTTTGTTAGAATAAACGATCTAAGAGTCAAATCAAATCAAGGATTCAGTTGCGAGCTAAAATGAGGATTGAGGATCATCATTATCCTGTATCCACCAAATTAAATTCATATCGGACAATTCTGCTTCCTAACGATTTACCTCCGAAGCTAAAATTCAGTACCAGCGCCGGGTGTTGGGCGTCTTAGATGTAGCGACGTGGAACATAGTGTTTTGGAGATCAGATTGGTGGAGAGATGTTCCTGTTTTTATTAACCATTTATTAACCATAACCACAACTGCAGTAATGATCACTGCTACCGGCCCTGTGAAATCAGTGAGTTTCATACACCTTATTGTTCAGAGAGGATAACTGAATTCCTGAACTAGTGTTTGAGCTTCCTCAGCACTGGGCGACACCTGTACAGATGGACTACAGTTTGACACAAAAGCCACAACACCTCAAGCTCTGTGGAGGCTCACATGTAATGGTGAAAAGGTTACTGAATCGCCTTTGGTGCAAGGTGACCGCAAATACTGCCATCTTGGATTTTGACAAGCCACTGATGTAGGCTGAGGGGTGCATTGTGGGACAGTTTGGGAGCTTGGTACCTCACACATCTTAGAGTAAGAGGAATGTAAAAAAAAAAAAACACAAGACTGAAAGCATCTGCCATATAAATATTATGCCTTTAAAATGATTGATTATTAAACGAACACATTACTTATTACCTGTGCAAATGGTTCTGGACATACAATATTTTTGGTTGTATATACACTACAAGGTGATAAAAATACTTTTTATTTTCATCTTTAATACATCCATGGTTATAACATGTGACTTTCCTGGTGTGATATTAAAATGGGTCAGTCAATCGACACAATAACAACTCGACTTCTTTTTTATTATGTTCTTCATATACGTAGTGGCCACCTATGCTGAACTAATACAGAGCAATAATCAATCATTAGCCCATTTTCAGTATTTGCAATCAAAATCTAATCATTTGGAATTTTTGATGGAAACATGTGCCCTTCTCCCACCACGCTCTCTCCGCCACGAACACTTCGGCCTGCGGCGGGGATGACCAGCCACTGGCTGCTTAGCTAGAACACACACTGTCAGTGTGACAGAGCGCAGGCTGCATTGACATTTGTAAAAGCACAGCCAGTACTGGTCAGCCGTAATGTCAGGCAGATAAACTGCATATGAGGACAATAAATTCACGGACACAAATGAAATGCCCAGACAAGTTAGTGGAGAGGCAGCCTTTAAGTGTGTGCTGCATCAGGACCGTGAACAGATGATGTAGTTTGCGATTGTATTATCTATTTGATTTACGGATTTGTTTACAGTGTGGTTATTACTCCAGGACTGACTCAGACGCTGGCACTAGATTTTGCAAAGTCTGCTCATCAGTATGGTTTATTTTTTCAGTATGTCTAAATTTTTGAGCAATAGTAATGGCAGAGGGTGTGAAGGCTTTAACGGCACAGACCCCATCCGGAGATTATTACAGTGCAGGTGCATCTGCCTGTTTCCAGCAAGTTGTCAAGAAGTTAAAATATTGTTTGAACTACAGATATCCAATTAACAGTTACGATTAGGGTTAAGGACGGAGGTATTGAGCCGCAGCACAGGTAACACAGGGTTTAATCTATCAGCAATTTCAAGCACAACAGCAGTGCTTTGTAACCATGGTAATACATATACATGTCCCAATGTGGGATTTACAAGTTTGTGAAACACAGCGAGCACACAGTAACTATCCTCTGTAACAGAACGCTACAAATCAGTCATATTCTGAGCTCTTTGTGAACATCAGAGAAGATATAAGAACATATAATAAGGGGCAGTAAAGTGGATTTGACTTGCTGTCAGTCACAAGAATTTGATTTCCCATTAAAGTGCTGTCTGTTATTTACTGAGCTTAAAATTTGGATTGTATTGGCTGATGCTCCACACAAACAGTGACTACAGGCAGCAGGGCGTCCTTGAAAGAGAGAGCTTGCTCTCAATGGCCTTCCCTGTATAAATAAAGATTCGAATGAACGAATTACTCATGAGATTTCACTTTGATTCAGTATTGGTTATACTTATTCTGACTCTTCGAAACTTTGATTGTAAAAGTTAAAGAGTGAGCTTTCAAAGGAGACCAGGGTGACTGTATGACTGGAATCAAAATGGTTGAAAAACAGTAATCTTTTATTCGGGGTAAATTATTTTCAGGCTTGTGCACAAAAAGACGGCTTTCTACAATATCTTTGCTTCCCAACTATGGTATGAGTATGAAAGATGGTGGTTATGGCAAGTAAAAAAAACAAACATTAATTGCACTTTGACCTCCAAATCCTTAATTTCTCTCTTGCTACACAAAGTGCAAACAACTTCCTGCATTGGCAGCAAACTTGGATGGACATAAAACATGGAGGAGCAAAATTGTCCAATATGGATGAAATTCCCATTCCAGTTTCAAGACTGTCTCACTGCTGTGGCTGATGACCGGGTACAGACACACACACACACACACACACACACACACACACACACACACACACACACACACACACACACACACACACACACACACACACACACACACACGAAGAGACACAGTAGGATCCATGCAGTTTTCATTTTCACAGCTGAGATTGGGTCATTACAACGCACACACTGAGAAAAGGAGATATTGTGTGTAAGTGTGTGTGTGTGTGTGTGACTGATTTTTGCAAAACTTGTAATGTTTGTGTGCCAGTATCCCGTGATTACAAATCCAGGAAGCTTGACACCAGTTACCTGAGAAAGCTAACTGTCGTCCATTCTGGGCTACGAGGCAGAACAGTGGAGCAGATGTGAAATGTGTGATTAACATTTAAACAAGGGACTGCGAAGGTCAGAGAGAAACTCAGCAGAAGATGATGAGTCTGGACTCAATTTAATGACCGACTGACCGACAGCAGGGTGCTCGGACTCATATGCAAGCACTCCCATTACCCTGATGCAGATGTAACCCTGACCTAATATCATATTCATCCTACACACACCGACTAAACCCTAAACCCTTCTATAAAGATAAAAATCTACATTTGCACACAAACATGGGAAACATTTGTACTTGTGTCCAGTTTCTCAGATGTAAAGATTTGCTGCTTTTCACACATAACTAGCGAGTATTCTGATAATCAATTATTTGTTGAAGTTATTTTTAAGTACAAATTGCTGGTTTTCTTTGTCTTCTACAATAATAAATTGATTATCTTTGGGTTTTTGGATTATTCCTGGAAATTCTTTTCTCATTTCTGACATTTTTAGATCAAATCACTGATCGATTCATCAAAAAATAATCATGAGAACAAGTGATGATGAAAACAGTTAAACATTTTAATCAATAATAGAAATAATTGTTAGTTGCAGCCCTAAACAATACCACTGTACAGTAGAATCAGAGTACGTATATACAAATCCTTACAATATGTAGTTTTCTGTATCTGCATATTACTGTTATTGATTACATATTAATTCATTATAAAATAATCAGATTCTTATAATTATGTTCCTGTTTGTCATTATCTTTTTTCACACTGTGTCATAATAAACACTGATTCAGATAAAGCGTATTTATAATTGAGTTTGAAGAATGACACCCACCTAGAGAAGCTTCAACTTTTATCAACAGCATATCTGAGGAATCACTTTAGACATGACGGGGCCTCTCACACTGACTCACAGGGGATCACTGACAGATTCAGTGTAGAAACATCAATTTTAAAGAGCTGAACACCAAAGGCAGAGACAGAATATGAACTGAGGAGCTCAAGGATAACTCTTTCAACCTTTATCCTTTCTCAGAGATAAGAGGAAACTAGCTCAAAGACCTCAGACATGTTGCGGTTTTACTGCTGTGAACATTTTTTAATAAAGACTGGATATCAACAAGGGAGTGAGTGCAAAGTTCAGAGAGTTCAGAGATTTGTATTGTCCCTCCCGGGGAAATTTGATTTACAGGTGAGTGGACACAACCACAACATACACAGGAGGACACCGGACATCAGTTACAGCCTCTGCAGCAAACAACCGAATAAAAAAGACATATCTGTTCATCAGTGGCGCCAAACCAGTGGAATGGTAGCCGTAATAAACTGCTGTTCAGCAGTGCAGTCGAGGTTTAGTGGAAATCAAGCGCATTTATTGCACTTGGAACAAAGGAATATTTACACCTATTGCTCGCCCTGAGAGACCGGTAACTCCACCCAGAAGGGAGAAGAACAAATTCCTGGGAGAAAGGGAGGTAAGAGCTGGCCAACATCCACAGCGCCTTCCTCAGAACCTGGCTATTATAGATATCTGTTGAACAAAGCTGCTGGGCGCCAATTATTTTGCCAGGCAGTCGATTTTTGTTCTGCACTGCAACTTTCCCGTATCAAGAAATCAACCAGAAGGTTGGATTCAATAAAAGAAATATAAAATGAAGCCATCAGTGCTCGTCCACATTAGTTCTTCCACAAGTATTCAGTGTACGCAGAAAATAAAGTGTCTGTAGGTTCTTTTCGCAGATTGTGGATTTGTTGAGGTCAAAGTTCAAGACCTTGTCCATCACTGCTCCCAGACACTTGTAACACTCAACCATCTCAACAGGTGAGCCCTTAATTATAGTTGTGGAGGTTAAGTGAGAGGTTTTTCCTGAAGTCATTGGCCATATCTACACTCTACTTCAGGACGTGGTTATCACACCACTCGAAAATACTCCTACAGTCATTTGTATACAGGATATACAAAAATGGTGACAGTACACATCTCTGGGATGAGCCTGTGGATGACAACCGTATCTGAGATGCAGCACATATATGTTAAAAACTCCAGGAACAAATTCACCACAAGAGCATCAAGATTAGTAGTGGACGATAATTTACTAGGTAAAATATGCAGTTAAAAGCAGAGGAGAAATCTACAGATAGAAGCCTTGCTGGGTTTTTGTGCCTTCGAGATGCTTGTACAAATATTTTTATAAAAAGTAGCAGCAGAATCACCCACTCCTCTATTAACCCCCGATATGCAAACTGCATCAGTCGAGCACGCCCTGAACCTTACCAGCCAACATCCGTTTGACCAATCGCTCAAGTCTTCAGTATTGCACACTGCAGATTTGATTAGTGCGAGAGCAGGATATTATTCTAATACCTGACTCCGTCTCAGAGCCGCCAACTCTTTCTGACAACCTAAATTAAACTAAAAATGACCAACAAGATGCAAGAATTGAATAATATAAAGGGTGACAGCAAATGTAAGTCAAACCGATACATCCAGAGAGAACGAGACTTCTCATTCACCTACTAATTAATTTCATTTATGCCTTAATTGCCTTATAATACACACTCTCTCTCTCTGCTGTCCACACACACTGCATTTGAACAATAGGTAACAATAGGTATAGCCGTGTGTGTATAGTACATGTATAAGTGAGCATATGAGACTGACGGCAGACACAGACAGAGAAGAAGAGAATTGCAGAGTATTTGTTAAAGCAGCTGAAGGGCAGGAAGTGTAACCCAATAAGCTGAGCAGTTAGAGGGAACAAATCCCTTCAGACACAATGTAAGACACAATCAGTCCTGTTACTCAGTCTGCACATCCTGCAGTTCCATCTTCGCTGTTCTCCACTTTGCACTTGCATGCCGTCTAATGCATTGGAAAATAAAATGAGAACATAAAGACTCTGTGTTCCTCTGTGTAACTGTCAAAAACCTGAATAAAACGGCACAGACAGTGTCACATGCTGAAAGCTCCTTCACTTAAGTCTTCAGGGGTCTTGATATATTGTTGTTTTGTTACGACAATAAAAGTGAAAAAGTGCAAGTAATGTACAAGAGACTCATGGAAATCACCAAGCAATAAGAAATAGCACAATTTCTTCTGGCTGTTACATAAAATGTCATGAATTAAATAACTTAATTCAAAATTGAATAACTTTGTGCCATGATTAGGTAACATAATGTGAAAATGTGTCAGTGAGTATTTTTCATGTTATAAGCCAGAATTGTTTCTCCGAAATACGACTACTTACACTTCTTAATGATAGTTTGATTTATTATATACAAGAAAACGATCATACACTCACTACAACATTTGCAGAACTGAAACTATTTGCAAACCACAGAAACTATGAGCTGTTAAATTCTGAACGGCTCCTGCAAAAGGCAACAACCCTACAAGTTTATTGAAGGTGCCTCCAACAAATGTGCCTTTGAAGCCCTCGCAAGAAAGAAAGAAAAGAAATGTTTGGGTTCATTTTAGACACAATACAATGTGCAATGTACAATTTCCAAACAAGCTCCTCTTACAGCAAGCTCAGGGCACAATATGTTCACGCTCATAGAAAATGAAGACAAAAATGCAAATGACCAAGATCAAAATGCTTCAGCTACAAACCTCAGTCTGTATGAGTCAGATGCAGAAAGGAGCAGAGATCATGGTAATAGTCTCTTTTCCATCTGAGGTCTTAAAGGAGGAAATCCAGTGTTATGAACTGAGAAATGACCCGCACACCTGAGTGCGTTTTTGGGTCCACACACTTAAACGCACCCCTCAGGTCCATCCAGCTGTTTTTCTTTTCTCTAACCTCAGCATCACATGATAAACAACAAAATAGGTCATCTGTTCGGTGTCTGTTCCAAAAACAACTCTTAGTATTTCAACCACAATCATGCTCTTCCTCTAAAATAAAAGAAGTAGTTTCTAATAAATAATAAAGGTTATTTATAGAGCACTTTAAAACCTGAGATTACAAAGAGCTTTACTTCATAAAATAATAAAACAGAATATATAAACATATGTTTTAATACATATACAGACATACACATACCTGCTTGAAAGGCAATTTACCAAAATAAATGAAGATACATAAGCCTTTTGACAAAAAATAAGTTTTTAAAAAGCAATAAATTGAAGGAGGATATTGAAATCTGAGTGGATCAGGCAGGTCACTTCAGAGCTGAGGTGTCTAAACAACAAAACCTGTGTCCCCTTTAGTCTCACACCTCAACACGGGTCAGTCGGTTACTGCCCGAGGACCTCAGAGCGCCTGCAGGTGTTTCTGTGTTTGTATGTTTGTTTATTGCCCATAAGTTTCTATATGACATATTTTATTTGGAGCAAGTAAAGCTATTCAGATTTTGTTTTTAGTTTAAAGTACCTGGCTAAAATGTGTTTGTTTTTTTTATTAGTACTATTAGATTTATGTTTATATTATATAAAAAACAAATAAACAAAACAAGAAACTCTTAATACGTTAGACTCACAGCATTAAAATACACAGAAAATCACCAAAGCACAAAAGGGCTTTGACAGAGTCATTTTGCTCTACAGTACGTCAGGTCAGGGCTGCGTGGGAGCAGCATGGATCAAACTATGAAGGAATTAATTCACTCTCGACTTCAGGCTAAATCCCGAATCCAATATCACAGAGATTTATCAGGTGAGCTACGGCAAATGTTTTGGAAAGATACCACTGACGTAAACAAGACAAGAGTGTGTTGTGTGCTGAAAGACAGTCTGTGGGTGGTATCTGCCATTTCATTTCCATTCAATGAAAGACCAAGATCTATCAAAATCAACATCTATTTATTAAAGATGTTCTACATAATATACACTCCCAATAAATCAAGACAGAAGTGCAGGTCATCCCGTCCTGAACACGGCCGTGATCAGACCAGTTCATTTACAGAAGAAGAGGAGGAGGATACAGACGAAGCTTTGTATTACAGGTATGAAACAGTTGGGCCTGAAATAAAAATATACAAAAGAAGTCCAGTCCAGATTTTACAAGTCAATAATTTCCTGTTTCCTGAAGAGAACTCTTTAATTTAGTACAAACTGTGGGAAAAATAGAAAAGCTCAATCAAAGTTTTAGTATTCAGTAATTTAAGTGAAAGTGATCAGTTCAATATGCAAAATGTGAAAATATGAAAATGTGTGTCTACACATGTCAATGATAATAGTAAATAAATAACAATAATAAATAAATGAAATGTTTAAATAGTAATTTCTTTCAAGGAAATTCGTCTGGCGCTGAGCTCAAAACAAACTGAACAACAGACGCCACGTTTCCTGTAATTACACGGTTCTTTTCAGGAAACCTTCTTTTTAATTATTAGGAAATAACAGACCTGTAAAATAAAGCGTCGCAGTTGGTTTTCTACTGGACGGGTGATCATTTTATAATTAAGTGACAAAAAATACAAATTTTATGGACATTAAAAGGAATACATGGACATTTTTTGGATATATGCTTATTTGCTCTCATGCTGATAGTTGAAAAGATTAACAATATAGGTTGACTAAATATGAAGTGACAGCCAGCAGAGGGTTAGCTTAGCTTAGCACAAAGACTGGCAACAAGGAGAAACAGCCAGCAAGGCTCCGTCTGAACGTAACAAAATCCACCGACTATGTGCTGGAATATTTGCCGTCACTGTGAGGTTGACAGGCAACCAGTGTGGACACATCTGACTCTCAGCAAGAACGTGAAAAAGCGCATTCCCAAAAATGCTAAAATCCTCCTTAAATAACAAGAGATCCTGGTAGAGTCTCAGAACAGTGTCATATCAGAAATACTCTCCCAAGCATCTTTCCATGCCAGTGCATGTGAATGCCTATGTAAGCTGTCTGAAAACAGAGTGGTTAGAATGATCGGACTCTAGCGTAAAGACGAAATATAGAGTTAATCTTTCATTTCCAGCAGAGCAGCATGGACTGTAATATCTTTAATGTAAAGTATTTCCTCCTCCACTGTTAATAAGCCTGCCTCTCCCTGAATACTGCCACAGAATTGCTTTTGTCTTGCCACCGTTTCCTCCCATCAATCAAGCTGTTCACAGCCTGTGGTTGTATTTGGCCAGGCGGCTCAGCTGGGGCACAGATCAGCAGATTTCCAGTAAGAAATCATCTGCTCTCTGAAGTGATTTCATATCTAATTGCTTTTATTGACTTGGCAGAGCTGAACTGGTGGCCGCCCTTATTGGCTCGCTGAGCAAACGTATTAGGCATAAGAGTGAAAAAAAAAAATAGACATGGATTTGCTGGTGTCATCAGCACTGCTGACTAGTCGGACTGTTTGATTCTATGGTTTCTGGATGACATTTTAAATGCTGACTTACTGTTTAAACCCTTGTCACTTTGGACCGCCCACAACCCTGGGAATATTTAATGGCAAACCATTTAAAGATGCTGGTTTTGGAAACGCTCTTAGAGATTTTAAAATATTTAATGATTAAATGTAAAGCAGCATAACTCTCTCTACATAAAGTTATTACAGTGAAAACATTATGAAAAGACTATTAACTATAGAATAGATTGGATAAAATTTCATTAATTTATTCAATTAATCACCAAATCAAATGTCCGCAGCATATATCAGGAACAATGTGAAGTAGCAAGTGGTGAAGAACTTTATACGTGACAAACAGTATGAGGTTTGGTCCTTTGTGAATGTGTTGGCTGCTTTAAACCGAAAACCTAAATGACCTTGAAGTACACACACAAGAGCTTGTTTCTTTCATTGGCTAGTGAATCGATCTCATTGGTTTGTTTGCTGTGTTTTCAAACGCACAAACACAGATCTCACGCAGCACGCCGAGCGGTAATCAATCGAGTTCCCCCTCTTTAATCGGGAAGAGGTTGTGTGCTTTCAAAGGGCTGGGCGTCGCCATGGAAACAGCCATAGCACTGGAAACAAGGGGTGCTACAAGTTGACTGTGAGAGAGAGAAACAGAGAGCGAAAATAGGGCAATGTTTGAGCAGACAGGTGTGAGCAATGACTGCACCAGACACCTGAGTGGGTCATTTACAATGAACCTGTTCGGTTTAACAGTGTTTGAGGCGAGCAGGCATCAGTGAAACCCGCACGGACGGTGTAATTAGCCACAGGAGCCGTCATGATGGAGGACCTCTCATCATGATTAATAATACTGTCTGAACAGATAAAGAGAAGAGGACAGCGAGCCTATTACAGTGTTGGTCATCGCTTTCACAGAGTTTCAATGTGCAGTGAACAACCTCGTCTTGTTTTGGACTCAAAATTCCCTCAATGACATTTATCATTTCGTCAAGTGACGTGATAAAATCGCCTTGGAGCACTTGTCATTTCGAATTTTTCAGGTTAGTTCATTTTGGCTCAAAACAGAATTGTCAAAACATTGAGCAAACTGCTGCGCTTGCTACGACCACCTACAACCCTGTCTCTCTTACAAAATAAGTTTATTCACTAAATTACTTTGCCAAAGATAATTCCTCAAAAATGTAACTGTCCGTGTTTTTCCAATCCAAGATGTTGGGCAACCAGGGTCTTAAACACCCACACAGAAGATCGGGGTACACATCCTGCAGAAGTCCTGGTTCCACTTAAATATTGACAAATTAAATGTAACGTTTGAGTTGCCTAAACATGGTAATCATGTTTTTGTTGCCATGAGTGGATACTGTAGGAAAACATATATACATTGACAGTGACAGACTGCAGACAAGTTCAACATAAAGTTTTCCTCATTGTTGATAAAAGCGTAACTGGACAACATTAAACTTTTCTACAAAATGTTTGCTGAGGTAAATTAGTTGCATATTAACGTAAAAATTTTAGCACACTGAGTTTGACACGATGTTTAGCAATTGACGGTTCCTCTTTAAGACAGGATGTTTATGGAAAAGTGGGGTGCCTTTACAACGACCCCCCCCCCCCCCCCCAGCACGCACACACTCCCCCCAATTTGGATGTTTTGATCTCCACCACTCATCTACTTCCAATTAGAGAACGGGATTATGGGCCAGCTGTATTATACTGAACGGGGGTGTGTTTTTGTTTTGCTTTGTAGTATTAGGCTCACTGCTTTTCTTAATTATGAATAATAAAAGTGATTCATAATGGAAAAAGCATTACAACTTCACACGCACATAGAAACGGACTCAATCACACACACGGTGGCTGCCAGAGACACCGAGTTAAAAGGACATTTCTTGGCCGGCAAACGTTGTTTTTGAGCAGTTATTTCAAGATCGATGGAATAAAAATGTTTTTCTTATTTCTGTTAATGCTTCCCAACACTTTTATCATTGTTCTGCTCTTCAGCCCCTGTGGCACAAGTACACTGAGAAACTCATTATAAAAAAGACACACAAGCACAGTACCTCCCACTGTGTCACAAACACTCACACACACGCAGTTTGGCTGCACTGAGCCTTGTCATTGCATGGGGGGAACATCTGTGTCACTGTTGTGGTAACAGTTATGTCGAGACTTCCATCCTCTTCCATATTTTTTTTCCAAGGAGCTCTCATAAATAAAATGAGCACAATCTCTGAAATGCAGATTGCAAGTTGTCAGTATGAATTACTCAAACACTGTGTTCCTCCACCACAAACCGGAATGTATTCCTACGACAATCCCATAAACTGGATTCCCTGTGGTTTATCATATATAGTGATAGTTATCTCTGTGTAGGCAAGTGAAAGAACTTTGATTGAGGTTAAGTGACAACTTGGTTATGGTTAGGTTTGAACTTGAGCTGAAGTTTTACACTTTCAACACAGCGGAAATCTGGCGAGAGAATTTAATATGTGGTCATCAAACTAATTCAAAGTATTACAACTGTATTCCTCATTGTGTGAATTCCTCTGTGTTGTGCTATCCTCATTGTTCCACAGCTCCACCATAAGTAGCATAGTTAGCAATTCACTGGCAAAACTGTTTGTAATTGTTTGGAACATATCGAATACATGGCACTGGTTATACAGGGTACATTTAGTGTTTTCTTAATGATAATTTGTGATACACGCGAAAGCTCCACAAAAACTTCTAAATGGATGATGAGGTATGTTTGTTGTGTACTGCTATTTCCAAGGTCAAGAGTGAACTTTGAAGCTGTACTAAACTTAGTTTTAAACATAAGAAAAGTAATAATTTAGTAATAAATAAGTAATAATAATTTGTATGTAGTTTTGCGAGTTTTGAAACTATTCTTAAAATGTTATGAAGTGCATATGAACTAGTTTTGAATAAGTTAGTGTCACAGTTACATTTGTGTCCAAAGTAACTAGAAAAGTTGCAAAAAAAATGACTCTTTTAAAGTGCTGAAATGAACGCTGACAGAGTTAAATTGTGTTTATTTTGCTATGTTGTGGAGCAGAATTTGTTGCACAAGATCTGAAAACCAAAACTCACTCTAAAAACTCTTCTCTGGCTTCCTGCTAATACGCTTTAGGCATGAGTGCATGTCTCCATTTTGGAGGTGATTATTTATAACACAAACTATGGGTCACGTCACGCTTCTTACTCTGTCTGGGTTTCAGAAAAGATGGAAATCAGAGCGAGGATTAGATTAGAATCGTCATCCCTAATGCTGCTGGCTCACCTGAATGAACACGTTTTGAACAGAAGATGAAGAGAAAGAGAAGTAGGCTGAGCTGAGCAGAGAACAGTATCGGAGCAGGAATGAGGAAAGGAATGATAAGTAACGCCATCAAAGGAACAGAAAAGCGGTTGATGATAACAAATACACCACATAATCTGAGCTAGCCCCCGGCTGATTTTATGGTACAGTGAACCCATGGGTTTGGAGTCCAGAAGTGATGACTTGGACCATCCATACCTCCTCTGGTTGGAGGGGGGCCAGGTCTGGTCTGGTCTTGTGTTTAGTGTCTGTTCTAATATCTCTAATGTGGCTGAGTCTGCTCTCAATGCACCATTTACCTCAGAAACCCTGGACGTGATTTATCTTCCGGCCTCTCCGAAATATGTCGTCTTCTCCTCCTCCACTCCTCCTTTCTTTACTTAACAAGGTCAGGAGACAGAAGGGGGAGAAGACGTTTGTCACTTGGCTGTCACGGTGGAGAAGCTGCACACTCGGTTGCGGTTGGTGTATATTGGTGTATGTGTGTGTTTCTGGGTCTGCAAATATGGAAAATCTATTGTGGTTGGGAGCTAAATATGAGCTCATTTTTTTTACCAGAGATCTGTGTGTGCTGTTGTGTGAGTGTGCACAGTTCAGTGTATGTATGATTTCGTGTGAGGCTCCTTTTGAAACAGTGTGATCAACCTGTGGGGGCTCATGTTGTTGTGCATTTGCACTCTGTCTATATTCTATGTATGCATACGTGGTTGGAGGAGATGAATGACCTATGTGCATCTACGAAAAAACAATACAGGCTTTCTCCAACATCCCTGCAGGCCAGCGCCAATGACGGCCTCGCCGCATTAGATATGAGGGCCTTATAGCTCGATAAACTTTCTATGCAAAACTGCAACTTAAAGGGAGGTTTAATTTTCAAAAGACGACAACGGAGGGTTTTATATCTGCAGCGAAGTGGCTTGAACAGTAACTCCAGGACTGAGCCCAAACAAACATAAATTATGCGAGTATATTAGCCCAGTTTCCACAGCTCTGTCCTTCTGTTGCTGCTTCTGTTATTTGGTTATGCAGCAATGTTAGTCAAGGGATCTACTGGCTTTGGTTTAATGTTCCTAACTGTTTTGGTTCCAGGGTTAGTTGTATTTAATGCTAGGCTTAGAAATTATCTTTTTTTTTTTTTTTTTTCAGAGGACATATTTTGTCTCCTGACTCTCACAATCTTTTGGGCCACTAGAGTTTTTTGGAAAATGTTTTTTTTTTTTAAATAATACTGTACATTGCTATTGTGTATTGGAAAATGAGCACTCGATTTACACCACCAAATGTGTTTCAACTTCTTTCCCACAGTCGGAAACTGGCAACTGTCCTCACAAAAGAGGATGGAGCAATTTTCCTTTCACTGTCGGCGACGAGTCCATCCTATACTCCTCCCCTGTTGATTTTTTTACTGTTTTGTTTGTTTCATATTTTGTTAAGGCGGTGTGCACACAGCTTTTTCATTCTACTGCTTTCCGTGTGGTTTTTCCTGCTGCCTTAGGTTCGATATTGTCTTCTGTGCAAAGCGGTTTCCCTCACCCCAAACACACGACAAGTATGTTGTATACACTCTGTGAAAGGACTCAAAATATAACTTACAGGGGCTCACGTTGACAACAATGTCTGACTGGTTGAAAGCTCAAATTCAGTTCACCCAAATTACAAAAAAAGACAGATTTTTCACTTACCCCTGGTGTTCTCATGCAGAGTTTTTCTGAGATTTCTTCAGAAGTTGAATGGGAACGTTAATGTTGCTCATTAAGGACCGATCCATCCTCTGCATGGGGAACAGGCCTGGAAACTCCAATAGAAAATCTCAGGGAAGTGGCTGTGCACTGCTCCTTGATTGAGGTGGAGCAGTCACTCATGCATCCATTTGTAAAAACCAACCAGTTTGCCTTCATCACTTAAGTCTTTTCTCTTGGA
Source organism: Seriola aureovittata (assembly GCF_021018895.1). Lineage (NCBI taxonomy): Eukaryota > Metazoa > Chordata > Actinopteri > Carangiformes > Carangidae > Seriola > Seriola aureovittata. The sequence continues at coordinate 20,785,869 of NC_079377.1, forward strand.
ACAATAAAGAAAGTGCAGTTCCTGCATTGTCTACATTGTGGCGCACTAAGCTGTAATTGACTCATTTCTGCCCCCTGGAGGCTGGAGACCCGAAAACAACCAACTGTGACTTGACGGGCTGTTTTTACCCTAGTGGCCACAAGGGGCAACAATGATCCCATTCCGCACAAAAATAACCTTCAACACGCAACTCAAAAGGTGAAATGTATGTTTTATCTGAAGTGTTTTTAAACAAGTTTTTCAGATTTATGGGAAAAAAGATGAAGACTAACTGGTTGGTTTGACAAATGCACGTCTGTCTTAAGCACCCCACATCCAATAAAGGGCAGCGAACAACCACTTCCCTCTTCTATGGCAACCTCTGGGACTGTCCTGAATGAGGCTACGGTGCTCACACAGTGAAAGTGGTATGGAGAGTGTCATCTTTGTTTGGTAAAATAGTTGGTGCTAGCTGCTTGAGCATGTTGAAATTACTCGCAGGCCTGCCCTTTGCTGCTGGCGAGCTAACCCCTAACATGCTAGCAAGCTGGAAACATGCTAGTGTTTTTCAGTCACAATAGCTCCACGCTTCTTACTATTTTGGGAGGGAGGAAGGTGCAACACAGCTAATGAGCAATGATAGGTTCCTGCATGGACATCCGCCTCTCTTCCCTCAAAGGTCAGAACTGTCAAGAGGGCTTATGCTATTGGTCAACAGCAGGATATGTGTGTTAATGTTCATAACAAGTTGACACATGAAAATATAACATGAAAACTTTGAGCAGATTTACTTGGCCCCTGCAAGTTGAGTTGATCGCAGTGATTCCATTGAAATGAACTGATTTTGCCCTAAAATTTTTACCATTACAGATGAAAGCTTTTGTGGTCCAGGTCATTACTCTGCACAATACACAGTCAACAGCTGTCGTAGAGTTTCTTTTTTAGAACCGTCTGCAGTTCATCCAGAGGAACTGGGAAATCCAGGTATCTCAAAACCTCGCCAAATGAAACCAAAACAATCTGGTTTGATACCATAAGAGGTAAGTGAGAAAATATGTTTCTGTAATTTGGGTGAATCGACTTTAATAGGCCATGTCAGAGCACCATGCAGTTCCTCTTTGAACACAACCGCAGTTTTTCCAAGCATAATTGTGCTCCAGCAAGGGGCCCTCAGAAAATCTATTAGGCTCAACAGCTGATATGCATTAGCAGCACTTATAGTAAGTAACAGAAAACACCTGGACAGACAAATGCAGGATGATTGCTAGACACCTTTCTAATGATGGTATTTGCTTCCTAACCTGCACAGGCCGAGGACACAAAGGTCTGCGTTTCCTGCAACAAGCAGAAGTGTCTAATGGAACTTAAAAACTGGAAAGTGCATTTATAAATCCATTAGTGTCTCACCTTGGTGCCTGTCCTGCAGCACTGAATCTGTTCATAACTGACAAACCACTGATGTCACGCATAGCTGTTTCTGCTTTCGGGAATGATGTCAACTGTAATGTCTTTTTAATTTCCAGTTTCATCGGGCAGGGTGGTGATGTTGTGCAAAGCAATGGTGAATTACAGGAAGCAGAGTTGTATTCTGATAAAGCTGAAATTGTCATGAGAGAGCAGAGGAAATAGACGGAGGGAGGGAGGGAGATTTGCATAGATTTTAGCTGGGAGATGAAGTGTGTCATCTTTAGCCTTTGGTCTCAGCCTCGTGCAGAATTGGATCGAATTGACATTTACCAAATGTACAACACAGGCTAACAAATGTCCCCATCCCTCCTCACACCCCCACACCCCTCACCCTCCCTCCAACCTGATCCACTGATGAAACTGCACACAATTACATCGTCTGTGTTTTGTAGCCACATTTCAGACGAATGTTCATGGACAGCGCTAACCATGGTGACAAACATATTGCGTTTCCTGTGCCTGCTTCACAATAAAACAGCTCTGCTTACAGCTCTGAGGCGGCTGTGGGAGAGTGAACAGTCAACAGCTTTTCTGACCAGGCTGATATCAAAGACATTAAATTACAGACAGTAACAATGGATTTACATGCATGTCTAATGTCCTGTGAATCCCTCATGCATACAATGACAGTTTGAATCTAGAGAGGGAAAGGCGGACTCCACCACTAACAATGAAAACTACAATATAGAGAGGTAACAATGACCATTGCTGAAAATAGAAGTCAACCATTAACAGTATCAAAAATGCGGTTTGATTTCATGAACATTTTAAGGATCATAAATTTAACCACCAAGACTTAAATTAAATGGTATGACTTGAGGAAAACAGCTTTTTGTTCCCACAATGTGACTTTGTGAGATGTGTCACAAGGTGATTTAAAAATGTACGTACGCACACATGCACACAAAGAGAGAGAGAGAGAGAGAGAGAGAGAGAGAGAGAGAGAAATACCTTCCACAAATACCTTCTTAACTCTCCCACTTTCTCTGTGCACACACACTCACACACGCATATTGTCACACACATCTAAGGAGTCAACTGGGTCTATACTCCTTTAATCAAATGTTAAAAGGCTCTCTTTGTCTTTGTTTCTTTCACACATGCGCACACACGCGCACACACACTCACACACACACACTGCAGTGAGAAGGTGTAATGTTATCCAAACAGCCAGCTGTCTTGTTGTGTCAGGCTGGTTGCTCCGTTGGCTGCAGGCCTGGGAGAAGGCTTACTTAGAGAAAACAGAGACTCACTCTACATTAGACCAACTCCCGTCAATGGACTGGGCCCAAAGCCTGCCAGCACGCGCACACACACACACACACACACACACACGCACACGCACACACACGCACGCACGCACACACGCACACACACACACGCACTCACAGGGACATTCTCTCTCCCCTTGGCTCATTCCCTCTCACACTCCTGCTCACACACAAATAACACACACACACACACACACACACACACACACACGCACGCACACACACACACACACACACACACACACACAGGACTTTTCATGCAGTGTAACATGAGTCACTCAATTCCCGTCCAAGCTTTGGTTGCTAGGGGCAACATGTTCTTTGGGGGCAAACTTAATTTTCTGTGGATTCATTTGGTAGATAGTTCACACGCGCACACACACACACACACACACACACAAACACTTGAGTGTGCATACGCGTACACAAACAAATTCCGAAGCATGAAAAGCCAAGCGGTTTTTATAAATTGTTAAATATTTGCATAAGAAATCATAAACAGGAGTGACATTTGATCAGTCATGTTGTTACAGAAACATAGTCTACTTGGCAAACACACGTAGATAAAACTTTTATCCTGCTCATCTTCCTTTTCCTCACCATCCGTCTGTCACCTAATTTTTCAGCTTGTCCTTCATAACATCATTTCTCTCACTCAATTTGCTTAAGTCACATGAGAAAACTGTGTCAATCTGTCACCTTAATCAACCCCTACTGCTACCCGACAGGAACTGCAGCAAGAGGGAGGCTCTGAGCTCCTACTAAAGTCCCCTGTGCATGTATTTATTTGTTTGGGCAAAATCAAATATCATGGTAAAAGATATTCAACAATGAAAACAAATGGACATATGCAGCGAAGGAAGGAATCCAAGTCAACTTTTATGAAGTCCGACCCAATACAATCATAAACTAGGAGCTGGAGTCTGTAATTAAGGGGAAGTAAATTATTCCTTACTTGTTCCTTATATGAATATCTTTATCCTTAAAAGGACTTCTGTGTAGGAAAGGAGCTTTACAAATAAGCTTGCTTACCAAAAGGATGCCTGAGTCTGCAGCTCATCATGATTGGTAATGGGAAAGCCAAATTTTATATGACATTTGACAAAGAAATTGTATTTAACATGGATCTGTCACATCATGGTCCGATAAGTGACACAGTTAATACAGTCAGAATTAGCTTATCGGATCAGTGCATGCCTACATGCCTGTAAATAACACTCACAGAGATCCAACAGAAAGGTCTGTCACTTACTGGAAGACTAAAAATACTACTTTCTCCTTTCACTTCTTTGGATTAATAGCAAAGATTTTTTTTGGCTGGACCGCGACAGTGGGACCAGCCCAATAAGCATGAATGTTGTGAAGTAGCACCAATGGTAAGCTGGGCGAGTTTCCCCATTGGTTGTTGCTCTTTCAAAATGAATTGGTATGAACAAGCAGTGTTGCCAACTTAGCACTTTTGTTGCTAGATTTAACGACTTTCCAGACACATTTAGCAAAAAGTGCATCTAGAGACAAGTCCAACAACTTTTTGGACAAACCTTTCTACTTTCCGTAGAAGGGAGTTGCCAGTATGCTCGCCGAGCATGAGGTTGGGCTTTCCCTCCACAGTCATACCGCTCCATGCTGACCGCACGCCAGCTGACGCAGACATAAATGAGCTTCTCTCCGAGTGATCACTTTATAATACAGCCAAAATCACAGCACAGCCGCTGCCTTCAACTGATGCGTACGGTGATTTTGTCAGCTGACGTCACACATACTGTGTATGTGAGCACAGAGGAGGACAGAAGCAAAAAGATAAAGGGCTAAAACCAGGTCCAACCACATATTAGGTTTTGAACTAGTCTTGTTGCTTTCACAGCTGCAACTGATGAAATCATTAAGTCCATCATTGAGTCACTTAATAACCAGCCCACAGAACAACCCCTTACAGTTATGCACTGAAGGCACAGCAAATTCTGACATCTTGCCATCCCACCTGTTTGTCTTTCTCTGGTCTGAACAGTCATACAAAAAGACAGTTACTATAAATGAGAACTAGTTCACACAACATTCGATTCATAACTGCAATCTTTATATTCAACACACATTATGCAATAAGGCCAGTGTACTTAAGCCGTCAGTGCAGTCCTCACTGCTTTGCTGCAACTGCAATCACTTGTCGCTTTGACTGCTACCGTTGCTGCCATTCAGCATTTCATTTCGTAAGTCCCTTCTCCACCTGCACTCAATGAGAGGCGCTAGATGCACTAATCGTTTAGAAAGTTTGTACACTGAGAAGTGACGGAAGCAGTTACATTAAGAATGACAAAACAGAGCTGGAGAGAGAAGTTTAGACCTTGCATAGTTTCTCAGCTCCACACACTTTACCCGGCCAAACACTGCACGGAGCGGATGTGAATGTCTGTCGTTTTTTGGTAAGTTACAGAAATGGTTGGACTCAGGTCAACTAAGCAGTGAGGAAACACTAATGTAAAATTGACCATGCAATGGTGCCGCCTTCCAGAAGCATGCTCTCTATTGAGTGTCAATGTAAATCTCTATCAACGTATACTGTATACAGCTGTATATAGTATAGGAGACATAGGTAACCGAGGAGGAGCACAGTGTGTGTGGGTGTGTGTGTGTGAGGCAGAGGGAGTGGTTCAGGTGGGAGTAGGTGTGTGTATAAAGGTGTGCACTTACCAGGTGATCAGATGAATGAGAGAGTCAGGGTTGGGTAGTAGCCATAATTTTTGTTGACCGCAAACGCTAAACTTTATCCATTTATCCATTAATCTCACTTTTGTATCTGTTTAATCTGTTATTATCATTTTTTCATACATCCATCCTCGCTACGCTGTGATAGCTCTGTACTCTTTTTACGCAATAAATGCAACGAAAGTATTTTGGATCTCAGCGTATCTTGCTTCATACCCTCCTGGCGCGTCACAGAACTATGAACCTGAGGACCCAACCTCATACTCTCAGCGGCTCATAGAATTATAGCCGCTACATTTTGTCAACAAAAAAGGCGTTTAATGAAAAACATCCAGATGCAACAAAGAACCAAGTCGTGCGCACAACGACTAGCCGAGAACAAAGGAGCCACAGCTAAGTGCCACGCTACGTCATCTATACACCTAGGAACAGGTATGTTTGAACCTGTATGTTCGTGGATTGAGGAATCTGCTACAATTGGAATGCATTGAATCAAATGAGGACAATGTATTAAGTGGATGTTCTGTCAATGAACTTAAAGGCAATGTCTACGGACGGAATCTGGATGCGCTTTTGATGAATTGAGACTGTCTTGTTTAATTCAAAATACAATTTAATGGAAATGAGTCAAATAAACGCTGCTGCTGAATGTTCGAACATGGAAAAGGAAAAAAGAGACATTAAAATGACGCCTAAAGCTTTGGAAAATAAAATCGACCGGCTGCAGCATGAGCGCAAAAGTGCCGTTAATAAAATCAAAGCGCTTATTCCGCAAATAAAGGCGCACATGAAATCAAAAGAAGACGTGACTGAAATTCTTTCACATCTGAACAACATGAATGTACTGTGTAAAAAGGCCACTGACCTGCATAATGAATTACTGCCACTACTACCTGATGATGAACATAAAAAACACAATGACTGGTTTTGCAGCATTATGGAATACAGTGATGCATTCAAGGAACAAGTGGAAAAATGGAAACAGGAAAATTTGCATGAAAACTCAGATAAGTTACAACTTCAGACAAATACTTCTGAGCAACCATCAAAGGAAATGAACCAGGTAGTGCAAGTCCCTGCAGCTGACCCTCCAGTGCCTGTGTCTACTGTGCAAGACCCTCAGGATGAACTTTTGCCCTGTGACAGCATCTCAAATGTAACAAAGAGATCACGCTCACACTATTCCTCATCCTCAAGCTCATCTGCTCGCTTAAAAACAGAAACAAATCTTGCAATTTTGACAGCAAAACGAAAGGCATTAATTGAGAAACACGCATTGGATGAAGAAGAATTACAGCTACGCAAGAGAAGAGAACAGCTTGTACTAGAGAATGAAATTACAGAGGAAATGGCAAAATTAAGTGTTATAAAATCACAAAGAAGTATTATCAGTAAATCAAGGTCAAAGGTTACAGATGGGATGAATTCATATTATGAAAATTCACACTCAAGAAAACAACTTAATGTCAATGCCACTGAATTTTTCCCATCATTGCCTGATAAAGTAAAGCCTAATGCAGTTGAAACTATACAGACAGCTGTGAAGTCTAAAGTCGCTCACTCATCTGACATAAAACATCCCCCAGGTCCTTCTTACACGCTCCAACGTTACCTAATGGCTCCTGAAAATCCTGTGACCAATGTTACACAAACTGGTACATCACAAAATGACAGTGTGCTGGACATAATGAGGAAACAAAACGAAATTACAACACTCTTATTGCAACAACAATGCCTCTCAGCACTCCCTAAAAGAGAAATTCCCATGTTTGATGGTAATCCACTTAAATACCATTCTTTTATCAAAGCTTTTGAAAATGGAGTTGAGCGAAACACCAACAGCAACTGTGACAGACTATACTTCCTTGAACAGTACACCAAAGGACGTGCAAGAGAGCTGGTGAGGAGCTGTCAGTACATTGATTCAGACAGAGGATATGTGAAGGCGAAGGCTCTATTGAAAGAGCACTATGGCAATGAGCAAAGGGTGGCAGCAGCATACATGGAGAGAGCTTTGTTATGGCCCATTATTAAAACAGATGATGTGAACGCCCTCCAGGAGTATGGCCTCTTTCTGCGTGGATGCTGCAACGCTATGGAGGATGTGCAGTATTTAAATGATCTAGACACACCGACAAATATGTTGGAAATAATCAAAAAACTGCCATACAAACTCAGAGACCGCTGGAGGTGCCACGTATGTGACCTGCAGGAAAGGTTTGACAGAAGAGCAAGGTTTATGGACATTGCCAACTTTGTTGAAAAACAAGTAAGAATTGTGACTGACCCTGTGTTTGGAAACATTCAGGACTCTGCTATACCAACCAAACAAATGAAACACACACCTCACTCTCGCTCCAGCATCAGAGGAACCAGCTTCGCAACCACAGTAAATCGTGTGGAGAGAACAGCCCAACATGTGAGCAACGCTACGGATATAAAATCACCAGCCAAAAAGATCTGTCTCTGCTGCACTGGAGGACACACATTGGATGTGTGTGCACGGCTGGAAAAAATGGCACACAAGGAGAAAATTGACTTCCTGAAGGAAAACGGTGCTTGTTTTCGCTGCCTGTGTGTGGGGCACGTCAGCAAAAATTGCCAAAGGAAAGTTTCCTGCTCAAAGTGTGGCCAAAAACACCCAACTGTGCTCCATAAGGACAGTTTTACAACTGTAGAACCTGCTGAGAGAGGTGTCCAAGTTACGGTGGACGGCACCTTGGTTTCCAGTGGGCTTACAGGGGCTGGTGAGATGAATTGTAAGCTTCCTATTGTGCCAATTCAAGTTAAGACGAAGAAGGGCAATAGAATTATTCTAACATATGCTTTTCTGGACCAGGGAAGTACTGCAGTGTTTTGTACTGAGAGTCTGATGCAGAAACTCAATTTGTCTGGGAAGAGAGCCAACATTCTTCTCAGGACCATGGGGCAGGAGAAGGTGGTCAGCAGCTACATTGTGCCAGAGCTGGAGGTGGCAGCACTAGAAGATGATAGCTTCATAGAGTTGCCAAAGGCTTACACTCAGTTGTCAATGCCAGTCCACAAATCAAATATACCTGCAAATAAGGATCTGACAAGGTGGCCATACTTAAGACATATCTCCTTACCACAGATTGAGGCTGGAATTGAGCTATTAATAGGAACAAATGTCCCAAAAGCCATGGAACCGCTGGAAGTCATCCGTAGTGAGAATAATGGACCCTACGCCATAAGGACGGTGCTGGGTTGGACAGTTAACGGACCACTGACAGGAAACAGTGGAGAGGCCGATTACTGTGAGCAGCCAGTAACTGTGAATCGTGTGTCCATTGTAAATTTGGATGAACTGTGGCAACAGCAATTCAAGATGGATTTTCCAGAGTCTCCTGTGGAGGAACAAGTGGGTCCGTCCAGAGAAGACCTGAGGTTCATGGACATGGTCACAAAGTCAGCCAAGCATGTTGATGGGCACTATCAGGTGGCCCTACCTTTGAAAAATTCAAATGTCAGCATGCCAAATAACAGGAAAGTAGTGGAACAGCGTCAAAACCATCTGAAGAGGAGGCTCCAGAGGGATCCAGTGTTTCACAGGGAGTATAACACCTTCATCAATGATCTACTAAGTAAAGGCTATGCTGAAAAGGTTCCTGATGCAGAGCTGGAAAGAAGAGATGGCAGGGTCTGGTATATACCACACCATGGTGTCCACCACCCAACAAAGGGAAAACTTAGAGTTGTGTTTGATTGTGGTGCCAGTTACAAAGGACAATCCCTGAATGAAGAGCTGTTGCAAGGGCCCGATCTAACAAGCTCACTGATTGGAGTTGTGACCAGGTTCAGGAGGGAACCTGTGGTCATCATGGCTGATATAGAAGCTATGTTTCACCAAGTGCAAGTGCCCCCAGATGATGCCGACCTGCTACGATTCCTCTGGTGGCCACAAGGAGACCTGAGCCAAGCACCATGTGAGTACAGGATGAAGGTACACCTTTTTGGAGCAACATCATCCCCTAGCTGCGCCAACTTTGCCCTCCGGAAATGTGCAGAGGATTTTGGACATGAACATAAGGAGGAGACGTTGGATAAGCTGCACCACTGTTTTTATGTGGATGACTGTTTGGTGTCAGTTGCAACAGAGGAGGAAGCGCTGACCCTCTGTCATGACCTCATATCTCTGTGCACTAAAGGAGGATTCTGTTTGACCAAGTGGCACAGTAATAGACCTGAAGTTCTTAAGGCCATCCCAGAGTCCCGCAGAGCTAAAGGCGTGAGGCAGTTGGACTTGGATTGGGAGTTTGCGTCCATTGAAAGAGTGCTGGGTGTAGAGTGGTGTATCACATCAGACACCTTTAAATTCAAGTTGGTGTGTAAGGACAGACCACTCAACCGCAGAGGCATCCTGTCGACAGTGAGTTCTATTTATGACCCTCTGGGCATGTTAAGTCCCCTTGTTCTCACAGCAAAAAGGATGTTGAGGGATTTGTGCAGAAGAGGAGTTGGTTGGGATGACCCCATACCAGAGAATGTCTCTAAAGAGTGGCTGAAGTGGATGCAAGGGCTCCACTTACTGGACAACTTTGAGCTGCCCAGATGTTTAAAACCTCTGGAGTTTGGAGACGTTGTTAGTGCACAACTACACCATTTCTGCGATGCTTGTGAGGAAGGCTATGGTACAGTCACTTACCTGTTGTTGCAGGATGAGCACCTTCAAATGCACAGTGCTTTTATCATGGGAAAGGCTCGTGTGGCCCCACTGAAGACAGTTACAATTCCAAGAATGGAACTGATTGCTGCAACAATGGCCAGCCGCATGGATTGCCTGTGGAAGAAAGAGCTACACATGAGTCTTCAGGAATCTGTGTTTTGGACTGATAGTGTGTCTGTGTTGAAATATATCAACAATGAAAGCTCCAGATTCAAGGTGTTTGTTGCCAATCGTGTTTCAGAGATACTGAAATCATCTCACCCTGCTCAGTGGAGGTACGTGGATACATCTTCAAATCCAGCAGACGCAGCATCTAGAGGGGTCAGAGTGGAGGCGTTTCTGAAGGACAGACTCTGGTTAATGGGACCTCAGTTTCTTTGCCAACCTGTATCAGAATGGCCTGTGAATCCTGAGCCTGTGAGCCATCTCTCCAACGATGATCCAGAGGTGAAGAAATGTGTTGTTGTCAATGCTGTACAAGCTGGAGAGGATCCCACTACTCACCTGATCCATCATTATTCTTCATGGGTCAGACTAAAGAAAGCTGTGGCATGGTGGCTGAAATACAAGGAATGGTTGTTATCCTGTATCAGGAAGAAAAAGGAGCTAACACCCAATCAGAGTGAACAGAGCAGGAAGCAACAAAGAAGTGAGAATCAGGAACGGTGCATGTTTAAAGGCGCAGCTGTCCTGAGAGCTCTTACCGTGGAGGACATGGACAAGGCTGAGCTGACCATAATCCAGTTTTGCCAGAGGAGAAAGTTTTTGGAGGAGCTTTCGTGTCTGGAAAAGGGGCAAAATGTCAAGAAAGGTAGTCACCTGTATAAGTTGTGTCCAAAGCTGGAGGATGGAGTCCTGCGTGTGGGAGGACGGCTCAGTAAAGCAGCACTGCCTTTGGAGTCTAAGCATCCTGTCATTCTGTCAAAAGATCTTCATATTTCTACCCTGTTGCTGAGAAATATACATCAAGAGGTAGGACACAGTGGTCGTAACCATATGTTGTCCAAGCTCAGGGAGAAATACTGGATGACAGGAGCAAGCACTGCCATTAGGAGGGTTCTGTCCAAGTGCACCATCTGCAGAAGACTTAATGCCACTCCAGTTTACCAGCAGATGGCAGATTTGCCCACAGAACGACTCAGGCCTGATGAACCTCCTTTCACCTGTGTGGGGGTTGACTATTTTGGACCCATTGAAGTGAGGAGTAGGAGGAGTATGGTGAAAAGGTATGGTGTCTTGTTTACCTGTCTTGTATTGAGAGCTATTCACATTGAGGTGGCACCTGCTCTGGACACCGACTCCTTTATAAATGCCCTAAGGCGTTTTATCTCCAGAAGAGGACAGGTCCGTGAGCTGCGTTCTGATAATGGGACAAATTTTGTGGGAGCAGAGCGTGAGCTAAAGACAGCAATTGCTCAATGGAACCAGGCACAGATCCATGATGTGTTACTTCAAAAGGGCATCAAGTGGACGTTCAATCCCCCTGCTGGATCACATCATGGAGGAGCATGGGAAAGGCTGATCAGATCGGTGAAGAAGGTCTTGAACTCCACTCTCAAGGTACAACGATTGGATGAGGAAGGACTCCACACAGTTCTCTGTGAAGTGGAGGCCATTATTAACAGCAGGCCCATCACCAAGGCTTCCACGGATCCTAACGACCTGGAAGCGCTGACACCGAACCATCTGTTACTGCTTAAAAACCAGCCTTCATTACCACCTGGGGAGTTCCAAGTAGCAGACCTGTATGCACAGAGAAGATGGAGACAAGTCCAGTACATATCTGACCTTTTCTGGAAGCGCTGGACAAAGGAGTACCTGCCTCTGTTACAGGAACGACAGAGATGGACTGGGGTGCAGAGAAACCTTGTCATAGGAGATCTAGTTTTGCTTATGGACAGTACCGCACCTCGTAATTCTTGGATTATGGGACGTGTCTTGCAGACCTTTCCAGATCGCAAGGGGTTTGTGCGTCAAATCCGGATTAAGACAAAAACCAGTTGCTTGGACAGACCCATATCCAAGGTGTGTTTGTTGCTGGAGAAGGAGGAGGCAGCATGAGGACGTTGCTGATCTCTACAGGGACTTTGTGTTATTAGATGTGAGCCGGACTTTTCACTAATCGGTCATAGAGATGACCAGAAGAAGGAATATTCTGTGTAATGGTTTATTCATGGACTTGAGCAGTTTAGACATTCTTTATTGCATTTTGGAATTGATGTGATTTATTATGTCCCCTATTGTGTTTGAAATGTGAATTATTATGTGAGACTTAATAATTCAGGGGCTGGTGTATAGGAGACATAGGTAACCGAGGAGGAGCACAGTGTGTGTGGGTGTGTGTGTGTGAGGCAGAGGGAGTGGTTCAGGTGGGAGTAGGTGTGTGTATAAAGGTGTGCACTTACCAGGTGATCAGATGAATGAGAGAGTCAGGGTTGGGTAGTAGCCATAATTTTTGTTGACCGCAAACGCTAAACTTTATCCATTTATCCATTAATCTCACTTTTGTATCTGTTTAATCTGTTATTATCATTTTTTCATACATCCATCCTCGCTACGCTGTGATAGCTCTGTACTCTTTTTACGCAATAAATGCAACGAAAGTATTTTGGATCTCAGCGTATCTTGCTTCATACCCTCCTGGCGCGTCACAGAACTATGAACCTGAGGACCCAACCTCATACTCTCAGCGGCTCATAGAATTATAGCCGCTACATATAGGAAGAAGTAGATACGATAACTGAGCTTCGATAAAATTGAGTTGTGTATTGTTGTCATTTTGTGCATTTGTCACAGTAAAATCAAATGTACTGCCCTTTGCAACATGCAGCAGCAAACACTGTGGCAGCTCACGTGTGATGCAGCTGTTCTGACCTGCCCTGGAGAATCATTTTTGGGCCATTTGGTGTCCCCTTTAAGAACGCTGAGGTGCAGAGATGCATCATTCTCTCAACTTTAATCAAGAACCGGCAGTTCAACAAACAAACGAGAGACCCCTTGATCTCATAGCATGGGACAATAAAGATTCCCTACTCTGCAAACAAAGAGAAACAGATGATGGACAGCTCTCGTGCTCCTCGGGGGGAAAACTGGCCAAGGAGGACATGTTCTGGCTCCTGATAGCTTTTAATAAAAAAAGGGGGGAAAAAAAACGGAGCCTGCCTCAGTCAGTTTCCTTAAACTCTTGCACATATGCCCAAGATTCTTCACTCAGAGTACTTCAAAGGGCCGCCATGGTCTGACGCCTCCACAACAAAAGAGCCATCTTTAAAGGGCAATAAAGGAACATTGATTCACAACAGATTCAACAACACAGAGAGAGGAAGAGAGAACACTTTTAATATGCAAATCAAAATGAAGTCAAAATGTTGTGGGAACACTGTCAGTCGACTCTGTTTTACATATTAGCTGCTTTAAAATCATCTTCTCTATATGTCAAATGTTCAATGCAACAATAAAATAAACACGGTCTCTTGCAGTCACACTGATGAGAGCAGACAGAGTGTCCAAGTCTGAGACTTCTTCTTTCATAAGGGAAGCTCTTGCTGTGTCTACCTCGATCTGAGGAGTTGTAATGAGTTCACACTTTAACAAAAGCCAACTCTCACGCCTACCCACGTTAGCACCATATTAGCAAGACAGAGGAATGAAATTAAATAAAGCATGAAGGATACAGTGTACAAACTTTATAATTTGACTGCTATTCTGTAGCATGGCTCCATCCACCCCTCCTCTCTGCTATCTCAGGTTGGCTAGATAATAATGCTGAGCTGGTTACATTACAGTCCGGGCAAGACAGGCCAGAAACACATTAAAAGCTTTATAATTTGCATAAAAGCCCTTTAATGGTATGTATGTATGTTTTGGTGCCTGAGGCATTGTCACAGAAAGCTGTACTTCTTGGATTTCTGAGATTGAATGTCATAAATGTTCTGTTGTTCCCAGCTGTGAAATGTCAGTCTATTTCTGTCAAAATGTCACTGAATTTATGATAAAAAGATAAATAATAAAGAGAATGGTGTAGACATTGTTTTTTTTTTTTCAAATCAAATCCTATTGTGAACAGTTTGGTAGATGTGGAAAAAAAGAAAACGATCAACATGGAAGATGGAAATCCTCTGACAGGGTCAATGTGGATTTTTTTTAATTAACACCATTGACTTCAGTGTTAATTCAATGTATTTTGGATGAGCCTCATAAGACCAAGTTTATGTAATCCTTCAGTTAAAGCCATAATAGAAAAATCACTTACTCGTTCACATAGTATGGTTTACATCCTTGTGCTTATGCAACTCGATTATTTTTTAAATTAATCAACAATTCAGTCATGTGAAAAAGTTATAAAACTACAACGGCCATTACACGTTCCATTACGTTCCATTAGCCAGTGGTGATGTCTTCAAATTGCTTGTTTTGTTCAACCAAGAGACAGAAACCCAGAGATACTCAACACCATCATACAACACAACAGAGATATGGAGCTGAAAAGCAACGACTGCTTTACCTTTTGTTCAATAAACAATTTGAACAATTAATCAACATTGTTGAAAGTTAATTTTTTGTTGATTGAATGTGTGTCAGAGAATGTGTGTCAGAGAGAGAGAGAGAGAGAGAGAGAGAGAAGAGAGAGAGAGAGAGAGAGAGAGAGAGAGAGATAGAATGCGTGTGTGTATTAGAGAAAGTGACTGAGGCAAATAAACAAGATGGCAGACAGCCAGGTATCTTACAGCAGTACAGAGTAATATCATACACCCCTCTGTCTGTAATCTCATTTCACTATCTCTCTCATCGACTCCCTTTTTTCTCACCTTACCACCTCCTTTCTCTCGCTCTCTCTCTCTCTCTCTCTCTCTCTCTCTTCCTCTCAATGCCTCCATCTCCTCCAACTCTCAGCACTTCTCGAGTTCCAATTATTTTTACTGGAAAGACAAATGATGCTCCCCAATCCATCCACAAAAGAAAACATGTCAAACGCAGCAAACACCTGTTCATACATCATTCTGTCTCACTCTGAGAAACTTGTCAGTGTGGGTGAGCTGGTGCTGTTCTGCCTGAATCAGTGTGTCACCTGGGAAAGATGTGTCTGACTAACCCAGATGAATTATTCACAATATGTGTTGGGCTGTTAGACTGAACTGACTTGTATGTTTTTGCTACGGTACGTCGATGTGTTCATAAAGATTGTATGGAGCAGAGCTGCCTGACACACACACACACACACACACACACACACACACACACACACACACACACACACACACACACACACACACACACACACACACACACACACACACACACACACACACATACACACAGCCTTCATGTATTACTCTTTGCCCCGCGGCCCTTGAGAAATCCTGATATCAAGATACAGCAAGAATTATGAGACGTATATAGCGGTATACAGCTTAACCACCTGGGGTGAGAGTGTGAATATTTCAGTAGGCTATAGGTGTATGTGTGTATGTGTATGTGTGTATGTGTGTGTGTGTGTGTGTGTGTGTGTGTGTGTGTGTGTGTGTGTGTGTGTGTGTGTGTGTAACTAAGGTACAAAGGCAGTCTTTTGATTAAACGAGTATAGACCCAGTTGACTGGTTAGATGTGTGTGGATGTGTGTGTGTTAGGGGGAATCTGTAGAATATGATCAAATACATTTACTCAAGTAGTATATTTGCTGTAAGAATAATACCAAGGACTTTGAACTATTTGTATTTCCACCTTATGCTACTTGAACCTAATGTACTGTGCACTCTGTTATAGCTGCTGCACATTAAAGAAATAGTTTGGAATTATGGGAAATACTCCTTTTTCGCTTTCTTTCCAAGAGCTAGATGAGAAGTTTTACACTAGTCTCATGCCTGTGTGTTGAGTATACGGGTAAAGCTTAACATAAAGACTGGAAGCACCCAGTCTCTCCAAAAGTTTTTAACATCCACCTTCAAGAATCTCTGAAGCTCCTAAATTAACAGTCCTTCTTACTTTTTGGGTTTTAAGCAGAATGTCTCAGAAAATTAGAAAAGTATGACCGGCTTTTAGTGGTCCAGTGTTGATTCATTCCTTTCTAATCTGTTGACATCTCTCTTCCTATTACACAAATGTATGCACTGTGAGTATCTGCATGTTCTTCATGTGAGACATGGACATGTGCAGGCCGTGAAAACAAATTTGCCTTCTGGGAAAAATAAGGACCATCTATCCATTTAAAACCTAGATGTATAATTTACCAAGCGAGTGATTTACACCCACTAATAGGGAATGTGAGCTAGGTTTGGATTATCATCAGACAGATTACTTAAACTGTTCAATACAAAATTGTGGTTTAAGGGGATTTGCATGTTGTAATGGCATAATGAGTCCTCTCACTACATGAAATACATTTTGCTGATATGGATGGATCTCGAGTGAACTATCGGGGCGAAAATGTGTGTGTGTTAATATGTGTGGGTGTGTATACGTGATTCTGTGAGTGTGTGCTTTTGAGGTATGTCCTTGTTAAGAGAACTGACAGGGTAACGTCCAAGGTGTGTGTGGCAGGGTAGGAGAGGCTGGTTTGACGCGAACCCGGCAGCGGTGCACTCTGTGTGGGCAGGAGGACTGACGAGCTCAGCCTGTCTCCATCCATCAGCGCCGCAGTCTGCTCAGCAAACTGGCACCTCCACTGATGTACGAGAGGGCTGCCGGATGACTAACGAGAAGACACACACTGATGCAGACACACACACACACACACACACACGCGCAAACACACAGAGGCATATACACACACACGGCGCAACAGATACACTGTGTAACCTTGTATACTCATACAGCAATGCACTGATTGGAAAACCCGTAGAACTGTAGTTGTATGTGTGTGTGTTATACTAGTACTGAAAACACACACACGCACACACACGCGCACACACACACACACACACACACACACACACACACACAAACAGTTAATTCTCACAACACAAATACACTCACAGGTATGAACACACACAAACACACACATATACACACACACACACACACACACACACACACGTTAATTCACCACTTGTATTCTTCTTATTCTTTCTCTCTCATACAAACAACTATTATAGCATTTAAAAAAGGAATGCAATCTCAGTCTCGCTCTCTCTCCATCTCAAACCCTTCAACTCACACACACACACACTGACACACACACATACCTACAACCTACACACTTCCTTTGTGACCTGCTCAAATGTCACAGTATATTTATCACTGCAGCCCCTTCCGATCTCGCACCTTCTCACCAGCGAACTCTGACTGATGTAGCCGACTGGTTCTCTGATGACGACATCAAAGCTGATGAGATCGTTCATTACATTTCTCCACTCTGATGCAGATTAATTAGCTCATTTTTTTAAAAACACATTTGCAAGTGTACTTAGGACATAAAAGATTGAGGGGCATGTGTAGTAGGTGTAATGAAACCAAATGCTCGCAGGGATCATTGCATGAGCATTCCTGATGCACTGGAAATAAGTGGTACACCGAGGGTTAAAACTGCAGACAAATACAGTCCGTTTATTTTAACTTAAAGAGGAGAAAGGGGATTTTCTGATGTGCGTTACAGGCGATGCATTGATTCGTGCATTAATCATAAGTGTGAATTAGAAATTAAACTCCCTCCTCACAAATTTTATCCCTCTTAGCTCACAGCTGATGTTTCGAGTTTCAAACATTAGCATTTAGCTATTGGCTACTACTGAAAAATCATGAGGTACACCATTTACTATTTAACTATTAGCTCTGTTGTAGGAAAATTGTTCTTTAAACGTTTGCCGTTTTTGACTTGGAAACATTCTCTGCATTATGACATAATGATAACACAACTAAATGTCCGCTCTGATGCACAGCCTATCTCTACTAAGTTTTACGTCTATGACAGTTGATTTTGAACACCTCTAAAAATGCCTAAAATGTAAGAGATCAGCGTTAAATCACATATTGGCAGTAATAAAAGCAACATATGATTTGTAGACCACAGGTTAAAACATGTGATATCACCAGTACAGTCCTTTGATTGAGCTCAGAGTCCAACAGCTAACTGGATGAGAGTGTTACACAGTATGTCCCAGACAACATGATCTGAGGGCAATACTATTCTTAAGCTCTTTTATTATAGTTGGACTTAAATATAAGGAAAGCTTCTGACATCTAAGACTTGCCCTTTACCTACTGAACCGCAAACGTAATGTGAGTGTAGTTTCAAAATCCATTCATTCAATATTATCCTTCTCACAATTGGCCTGCGTGTTGATTTTGTACAGCCTTCGACTAGAGTTGAGTCGACCACATTTATTGGTGCTCCAGAGCCTTACGAGCCGAAATGCTATGAGAAAGACGTGAAACACAGTAGAGAGGGGGAGAAAAGGTGTATTGCTTAGAATATATATTGTAGGTCGGATGCCCATAAAAAGAGAAGCATGATTGCAAAGATGCAGATTTCATAGGTCAATCATTCCTTTGGGTGACAAGTTCCCTGATCACTGCACCACCCGTCTTATAGATGCTTGAACTGTAAGAAAACTAGGGTGGTAAAATAAATAGCAGTTTTAGTTTCTAACTCCCAAATACATGCTTTACTTTACTTTTGAGAAAAATGCAAACATTCTGGTGTTAAGCTTTTCTTGTACATCTTTCATTGCATGTTTAAATATCATGCACAGAGCGCTGTCTGTTAGATACTTATATAAATCTCTATAAATGTCTTTTTCTTCATTTCAAATCAGGGAAGACAAGCAGATGTTGCCTTTCTTCCAGGACACATGGAATAAACACATTTAAAGATTCTGCCTCTGTGTTTTCCTGCACAGAAAACCTCTGAATCTCCCTGTTCTTGTTTTCACCTCCTCTGTCACTCTCTCTCAGTCCCTTTCTCTCTTTTTTTTTTTTTTTACTCGTTTCCATCTTCTCCTGTTTCCATCCTTCTGTTCTGCCCTGGATGACATGTGCCAACTGGTGACCTGGACACACAAATCCACACTCTAGTCTGTGCTGTGTTACACTG